>NW_024412429.1:21427849-21674289 GCF_014898765.1 Herpailurus yagouaroundi
TGAGTTCGAGCCCCGCGTCAGGCTCTGGGCTGATGGCTCAGAGCCTGGAGCCCGTTTCCGATTCTGATTCTGTGTCTCCCTCTCTCTCTGCCCCTCCCCCGTTCATGCTCTGTCTCTCTCTATCCCAAAAAAAATAATAAAATAAACGTTGGAAAAAAAAAAAGTGTTAATGAGAGGAACAATCATGGGCAACATTTTCAAACAGATTATTTCTGGTTTGGGGTCTTTATGTATACATTTCAACTGCATTCATTTATCTCACCCTATTAATTGAAGATGAATAATTATTAGAATTTCAAAGTGGTGAAGAAAAAGTGGATTCATTAAAAATGATATTGGATAGCCATCTAGGAAAAAACAAAACTAAGTTGGATCCTTTCCTGTTGCATTCAAATTGTTCAAAGATTTTAATATAAGAAAGAAACGAAACCATGAAAGTAATTGAAGAAACAGGAGGGGGAAATTTAATAATCTCAAAGTAGGGAAGGTCTTTCGAAGAATAATACAAAACTCAGAAGAAATAATAAAAAAGTATGATAAATTAGACTTTGCTAAAAATAAATTAAACGTGGCAAAACCATGATAAGCAATATCAAAAGAATGCCAACACCTGGAAAAAATTGCAACTTGTATCATAAGCAAAATTTTCTAAAATATGAATAATGTCTACAAATTAACATAGAAAAACATGCCATGACAGGATGTTGATAATGGGGGAGGCTGTGTTTAGGGGGGTTAGGGTAGAGGGCATATGGAAATCTCTGTATCTTTCACTTAATTGTTTTTCTTTCTGCTCAATTTTGCTCTGAACTCCAAACTGCTGCAAAAAATAAAGTCTCTTTTAAAAAAGCAAAGCCTACAACCATCCAGTAGAAAAATGGACACAGGATATAAAAAGATAGCTGACATGAAAAAATTTAAAATACCTCTTGAATATAAGAAAAGATATTTACTCTAACTTATAATAAGAGAGAAAAAAAACACCATAAAGACACCACATTTTGTTTATTAGGTTGGCAAACATTAAAAGGTCTTATTCATACATCATGTTGAAAAATGTGAAGAAAAGGGTGTTATAACAATCCCTCACACATTTCTGAGTGGATTGGTACACCGTCCATATAGGGCAACTTGATAATGTCTCACAAAAATTTTAAATGCACACACTCCTTTTCTCCAGGAATTCATCATTCTGATATAAACCCATATGTGTGAAATTTTATATGTACAGTGTTATTCATTTTCAAATATTCATATTCATTACTTTTTGTGTAACAGCAAAGGATTGAAGATTCATATTCATTACATTTTGTGATAGGAACAGTTTGGAAGCATCTTTGGTGTCTGTCAATAGGAGACTAGTTAAATCAATTACCGTTCATTCCTAATGTTTGGTTTGTGGGGGGATGTTACTGCCATGCTTTTTTGACTTTCATCAAAAGGAGTTGTTCCTAAACATTCTTAATTTCTTGCTCCATTACTTGCCGAAGTGAGTTGCCTAATTAGTGAGTCTGAGTGAGAAATCGGGCCAGTGTAAGTGAGCCCGTCCATCTTTCCTTTCGGGATGTGGCTGCTTCACCAGGTCATGAGCCTTTTAGGGAGGGAGCTGTGTAGGGAGGCTTGAGGCTCTCTGAGCTGCTTATGACTGGATGGTAAGTCTGTCTAAGTTGGGGTTTCAGTATTAGGAAATTGTTGTGCATCTGGGCTACATTCTCTAGTATCAGTTTATCAGTAATACATATATTTTGCTGTCCATCTTCTTTGAACTTTGTCTTATTTTCTCAGTGAACTCAAAACTCGGGTAGGAAAGGGACAGCTGCCATTTACTGTGTCTCTCTTATACAGTGCATACCTTTGAATCCCATCCTTTCACCCAAATGAGAAATATTTTCTGCTGAAGGTAGGAGATCATCTCCAAGTCAAATCGAGGGAGAAAATGCAAGGTGGAGAACACCATGTGCAGAATGTTATCATCTGGGTAAAAAGAGTGGAGGAGAGAATATATGTACGTCCACATCTACATGACATACCTCCAAAATGGTACACTGGAAACTGATAGCATTGGCTGTGTCTACACAGTGGGAGAGAGAGGCTAGGGACAGAGAAGGGAGGAGATTTTCTGTGGTGTTGACTTCTATACCTTTTGGAGTTTGAATACATGAGGGTATATGAGCATATGAGCTCATTTCTTCTGCACTACATGTTTTCAGAATTATCTTTCTCATCCCCACTCTTTCTTGCTCCCCCTACAAAATTCTATTTCTTGAGTACGGGTGTTAATAAAACAATATAATGACTATTCTTGTGCTTTCCTCTCCCCTGAAAACTAAGAAGACCTCTTCCTGACCTTCTTTCCCCAAGAAAGACTCTTTCCACAAGGTTACTGGGACTTGGCGATTAAGAATCAGGAGACAGGGAGGGGCTGGTAACAAGTTCAATTGGAAAGGAGGCTGGCGGGGAGCTGACATTGTTTGAAAGAGATTGGTACAGATGAACTGGGATGTATGAGGAAAATAGGTAGGAGAGAAGTATGGACTTCTGGAGGTATCTCTGAGAACCTATATCAATTCCATGCTTTTTGGGTTCTAAAAGGACCATGTGGGTCACAGCTTCGATGGACTTAACAAATATTATGGCTTGGAGCTGAAAACAGTCATGATGGTCTTGCTGCCTTGGATGGCCCCAATATCACCATCCTGCAGACCCATAAATCAGCTTATGAGGATTAAAACCCTCCCATAGATAGACTTCTACCAATTCATTTATAGAAAGGCATAGCCTATTACCTAAGCCACTAATGAGTCATCAAACCACATATCTATTTTCTTTTCTTCCTAAATAATATAATAGGGGTACCAATAGCCTTAGGGTATTGGTAGTTCCCAATGACCAGTTTTCTTCACCACCAAATACCAAATATTATTTGATATCTTGGGCAGCCACTCTGGACACAGCTAGTTTAACCAAAACCCCCATGCCCTAAGGCTCTGTTGGAGGATCCCCTCCCACAACGAGGAGAGCTCACCTTAGACCCTTTTCCAAACCCACTGACCCTACAGTCCACATCTTTCCCACACTGACTACTTTTCTCTCCCCCAGTTTAATCTCCAAAATGCTCAATTTGGCTATTCATATAAGACTTACATTTTCATTGATGGGACTGGCTTGCCATTTATATGTAAAATACAATACTCCACAATTCTTATGCAGATCATTAAGAAGCATTACATTGTCTTTGTTACAAAGACATGAAATCCTGTTCACATATTTTCAGTTTTCACAGTTTGTTGCTCACATAGCTCATAACTTGGAAATACACACACACAGGGAACCTTGGGCTTAAGTGAGATTTAGTAACACTGGTCCTCACTGCTAAGATCTGTTAGGGAGTTTGTCAGAGTCCTTGGGTTTCCAGCATTATCATTTGTTTCTATGACGATGGTGGTGATGGGAAATAATCACCAGCAAGGACTCTTATCCTCTAGACAGAGAGGTTTGAGGTATGAAGACAGAGCGGCGTAGAAATTTAATTTATAACTCTAGGGAAAAAATTTTGCCACAATAAATGTTGACTGCCATTCAGATACCTAAGCAGAAACAGAATTCCCTACGGAATAGAGACTGCTCTGAAATATAACAATAAGGAATCTTTTCTTAGACTTTTTATTATTATCTAGGAGAGCAGGAAGAACAAAGACAGCTTAAAAAATGATATGCTTTGGATGTCTTTCAAAGCTCTGATTTTATTTTTGGCTATCTCCCCTACTCATGGAAGTCAAATCATCCCAGCTAGACACTGTTTTCATTTGGAAGTGCTGCTTACAACAGGAAGATAGCATCAAATTTCTATTATACGTGTACTTTTGAAACCTTATTGCAGTTTTCCTATGTTTCGAAATCCACAGTCTTTCTTGCTCAAAGGAATCACTAATCCATTGAATCACTTATGGATTAATGAATTTGAGTCTCTTCATCTGCTACACAGAACTGTGTTCCACTTAATGAAACATCACAGGTGAACTATCCTGTCTTCCCTAAACTTCAGTGAATTAGGGTGAATGATGGCAAATGAACACTTCTTCCCTTCTGTTCAAGGAAAGCTGCTGACACCAGGCCACACATCAGGCAATGCATATCAGTGCTCCCTCCTCTGATGCAAGGAAGGATAGGGAGCCTTCCCCCGGAGAGAGTCCTGCAGCTGGGAAAGCTCAGAGTCCCTGCCAGTGGAGGGATTGGTCAGGTAACCTAGAACAACAGTAACATTCCAGACTTGTAGCCAGAAAGGCAACTTGGGACAAGGAATTCTGCCTGTCTGAGCTATTGCCATCAAATACTCTTTTGCCCAGATTCTACCTAAAACCTCCCATGTCTTCTTGTTTTTCTTCCTTGGGATAATCCCTGCGTTTCCCATTTCTTTGCAGCCCTCACATTTCAGATCGTGACTTCAACTTGGAACCCTGATAAGCTCGGCATTTAAAGGGCTAGGCAACATGTGGTCTTATTGCAAGTATGACACAGACAAAGGAAGGGGATATGTGCTAGCGGTAAATATTATAAGGAGATGACAGTCATAATCATGCTTTGTTCTATTTTCTATTGTGATGAAAAATTAGACCTACTAAAATCGTGACTCATCTTCTCAATTTATCCATCTGATTACAGAATGTTTGATGGTTCTTTCACATTCCCACTGTGATGCATTCTGTTGCCCTCTTTGAGATTCGGGCATTAGATTGTGGGGAAAGGACAGGCTACAGGCACCTTCTTATGCCACTGGTATGGTTAAGAGTTTGAGTATGCTTAAGTGCTATTTTGTTGCCATAAACTCACATGCATGAATGATCCAGCAATGAAGTCTTGAAGGATGAGCAAATGCTACATCTTGGTTAGAAGACAGCAGCTGTAATCAGTCTCTGCTCAATTTGGCTGCAAATGACTAATGATTAGAGCAAGGTTATATTACTCCAAATGCAGGTCACTTCTTAAAGTTATGGCCTTGATTAATAGAAAGCTGCCTTGCCACTGTACTTTAAAGAACAAGATTGTAGTCCTACTAATTAAGGTGATGGTAGAAATACTCTGTGATTTAGCAATTCAGCTTATAAGCAAAGTGAGTTTGTAAGGGAATCCACACAGCCTCTTGGCTCATCTGCCTTTATACAAGTCAAGACACCAGGGCAGCTTTTAGGCATCCCTTGAGAGCCTGGAAATAAATTTGCCTCTGACAGTTTGAAAATCCACATATGGGATCGATTACCTGTGGGAGCAAATTCTAAGGGATTATCAATAGGTGACTGCAAAACTTCAAAAGTTGTGATCAGGCAGTAATTTCAGAATGATTAATCAGCCTATCTCAGGATGGCAAGAAGCAAAGACCCACTCGGGTTGCCTCAAATAAGGGACAACTATTGTAAAGAATCACAGGGAAGTGAAGGATACTGGAGACCTTCTCAAGAGCCTCACAGACAGAGATTGTAGACCCTGCAAGTCTGCTCAGGAGTCAGCAAGAGCCAACAGAACCTCTCTTATCAGAACCAGATGTCACTGCTCCTCTCCACGCTTTGCCATTGCAATGAGTTTACAATTCCATGTTTCTGCTTCATCTTCTAAATTGATTCTGTTCTCTCCTTATGTGGTGGTTTCTGCTTATGTGGAGGCTTTACTGCCTCGTGGCTTGCTGCCCCTCTTCATTGCTTCCACTGCCTTTTTGAAAAGTACCTTTTGCTTCCACTGACCCAGTGGCCAGCGTCCTCTGTGGGTGTCCTTCGGGTACACCACTCCTCAAGTGAGAGGATTTAAATAGGTTGGCCAAATTACTGGTGCACAGCGTCTTGCCAGACAGGAGTCTCATATCAAGCTGCCTGGCAGGCCTCCAGCTACGTGGAAGCCTCTGCCTTTGGGTCACTCAGGCTTGTCCTCATCAGCTGTAGCCAAGGGAGCAGGAACATATGGTATAAAGATGACTCACAATGTGTAGGGGACATTTCAGAAAGGTGTAGCAGGTACTCTGAGGACAACTAGAAGACCTCCTTCTATGGCTGACCCGATACCTCAGGAAAGCAGGGCAGGACTATAACTCAGGAAATGGAAGCCTGGCCAATTGTATTGTGCTGCGTGAATAGACGTATTTCCAGAAGACGAAAAGCAAAATTCCAGATCACAGTGGTAGTTTAATCCCTGTCCAGCAGGGGGCATACCCAGACAGGCAAGCTCAGGGGTCACCCAAAAACTCCATCTATAGTAGAGATAACGCTGTTTCCTTTGAAGCCATATATTAACCTTCCTTGTTCTGAGCCCAGACATACCAAGCAGTCTTTAGATAAAGCCTTTATGCAGTCCGCATGCATAAAGTGTGAATAGCTTTGCCAACATGAGTATGCTGGTATATCTAACCGTCAGTTTTATTTCTCATTATAAACAGGCATTCTGGGGTTGTGTGTGAGTGTGTATGGACATGTGTGTGTGTATATATTTCTATATGACGTGTATCGTTCTAGAAAATATAGACAGATTTATACAACATATACTATATAATATTTTATATTATATATAATATATAGTCTATCAATATATTCTCATATATGATAGAAATACATATATATGATAGAAATATATAGATAGATGTAAACAGAATTATATAATTGTTATGTATTTCTATAATATATATCATATATTCTATTGCATACATTCTATTTATATATACCTATCTTTTTTTTTTAATTTTTTTTTCAACGTTTATTTATTTTTGCGACAGAGAGAGACAGAGCATGAACAGGGGAGGGGAAGAGAGAGAGGGAGACACAGAATCGGAAACAGGCTCCAGGCTCCGAGCCATCAGCCCAGAGCCTGACGCGGGGCTCGAACTCACGACCGCGACATCGTGACCTGGCTGAAGTCGGACACTCAACCGACTGCGCCACCCAGGCGCCCCAGTATATATACCTATCTTTAAAAATCTTTTTTTTTAAGTTTATTTTTTTTATTTTGAGAGAGACAGAGACAGAGTGAGTGAGGGAGGGGCAGAGAAAGAGGGAGAATCTCAAGCAGGTTCTGCACTGACAGCGCAGAGCCTATGCGGGGCTCAAACTCATGAAATCATGAGCCCAAATCAAGAGTCAGACACCTAACCAACTGAGCTACCAAGGTAGCATATATTTTTAAATATATATTTAAATATATGCATATATTTTTAAATATTTTTATATGCATATATTTTTAAATAACATTTGCTGATGTGCTTGTATCCCCAAGAGATAGGAAAACTCACCAAAATTAAGATTCTGGGCCTGTAAAGTTGAGGACCAGCCACGAAATATGATAAATGCCTCCAAGGTGAATTTCATCTTCTGGGGCTCTAGTTCAGATTCAATAAACCTTCCTTGTACTCTATACCTCTGTCCCACCACGAACAATAAACTTGCTATTTGGAACTTTAATACAAAGTACTTCTTTCCCAGGAGAATCCCATTAGTATCTATTTAATAGTTAATAAGCATGATTTTGATTTAAGCAGACTATTGGCTATTAACACTACCGGGTTCCCAAAGTAAGGTTTTCAAACCGAGTTGAAGAATGTAATTGAGTGGAAGAAAAAAAAATGCTTAAAGATGTCCTTAAGAACAATCTGAAATTGAGATAAATATATTATTATTGAGGATTATGGGCTCAAATTTGGCCGTTACCATCACAGTCTTCAACTTCTACTCCTGCCTCCTGTTCACAGGCACAGCGCACTTCCGTCACTGATAACTCCCGCGCATACAAACGGAACTTGGCCAGGGTGGCATGTGGGTGAGGACCGCTCCTCTCACACCTCACTGAGGATGTCAAGGCCATTGGTCCCTTGCAGTGTAAGTGAGCACAGTCTGGAACTGCACCATGTACAGCCTGCATGACTTCATGCGTTGGTACCACATCTGCAGGTGATAATGTGAACTCTTAAATAGACTTATGAGAGTGGGCGGAGAACAAAAGGCAAGAAAATGATGGAGGTAATTCGAGGGGCAGTAGCTACCTTTGATATAGAAAAATACTCTTCTGAAATGTGACCATTGTTAGCTAGCTGATAATTAAGTTGTTAAAATAATTGAATAATTATCTTAAATTCCCTTGCCAAATGTTGTTGAGCAAAGGCTCTTTCATGTGAAGAATAACGTAAGCATTACTGAATAGAGTAATTTGAGTATTAAGACAGACGACAAAAAAAAAAATATGCTTTGAGAACCTTACCATTAAGTTGTTTAGAAGGAAAAGATCAATTCTGGGGAAGAATGTGAGGGTATTCACATTATTCCAATAAACCTCATAGCATGTATTTTTGCTTTCAAGTGGGTGAGAAGGGGTAATATTGATGGATTCAGACTTGGGTGGAATTGAATATTTACGTATTTTAGCAATTTCTAAATTACTGAGTCTGTAATTTAGAAATTGTTAATTTCCTTTGTTTTTCTTTACTAACTTCTGTAAGTAACCCAGAGCTATCACATACCTGTTTATAAAACGCTTTACCATTTTACTTTCTTTTTATTTGATTTATATAGGGTCTCAGTTTAAAGTACCAGTGTCTCTTCACTTTTTCTTTTGAGTTCTTAGAAAGCATAAAAGAAATATAATTATAGACAATTAGGGAACAAAAGACTCCACCGTACACACATTTACTAAAAGCAATCAGTGATGAAATGTTTAATGCTCAAGCTCAGAAAGAACCACAGTTGCTGACAGCATTCTTTAAGGTTCTGAAAGAAGTAAACTGCATAAGGAGGAAATATTGCTTTGTGCCTGGGGCCGTCTTGAGAGATGAACGGTAAATATAAGAACTCGCTCAGGGTGGGTTTACCTTTGGTCGGTAATTCCAGAAAGCACACTATATATCTTCATTCTCTGGAAATTGGCTTCTGTGAATTTCCAGTGTGTGTGTGTGTGCGTGTGTGTGTGTGTGCGTGCGTGTGTGTGTGTGTGTGTGTGTGTGTGTCAGAGAGGGAGACAGAGAAGGTGGGGATAGGGAGAGAGAAGGAGGGAGAGAGGGAGGCTAGTTATATGCAAGAATGTCTCACTTCTTTCAATCAGAAAAATCATTTTGAATATAAATTGTTTGATTGTGGGGGTGGTTAAGAGATCTTTTCTGCTTAAAAGTAGCAATTCTCCACCCCATTAATTCCTTATTCAAAGTTCTTTGTTTAAACACTGATGTTTGTCTCCTGCTCAGAGCTGCTGTTTTGGAAAGAATCCTGCCACGTTCATTAACCATTGAAGCATCCAGGGTTCTTGTTGCATTATCTTATTAAATGAGCGGTTATTTTTATGATGCATTATAAAAAAGCACAAGATCTACTTCCTGTCATGAAAAAAACCACCCTGATTAAAAAACAAATCCGGCAGAATGGCCTCAAAATTTGATTTTGCCAAATTGGCAATGACTGTGAAAACTGTTAAGATTTCTGCAAAATAGCTTTAAGATGAAACCCCACCAATAACTATTATTGCAAGGTAGAACAGCACTAAAATAACCAGTGTGAGGAGAAGAATCTGGCAAGGCAGAATGGTCTGCATCATATGCTAAAAATGCTTAGAAGCATTTAAGGTGAGCATGAATCAGAGGACTAAGGAACATGATGTGAGCAAATTGAGCACATCTCCTCTTGACTGCCTTGTTCCACTCCCCCTTCCTCAACTATCTCCCTTCCAGTACAATCTCCATGAAGCCATAGAAATGTTTCTTCTTAGATTTTAGCCAGTTAAAACTCCTAGATGTTCCCTTCCTATTTACAGATGAAGTCGAAGCTTGTTGGCACCGTAAACAGGGCCCTCTGAGTTCTGATTTCTCTGTCTCTCCAGGTGATGGCCCGCCCCTAACCCCATGGGTCCCCAACCCCTGCAAGTACTCTCCCCATCTCTGAATTTTATGCTGAAGTTCCTTCCTACCTTGTCTGCATTTCTTTCTTGGTCAGATTCAAGTTCAGAGATAATTTCTACAGGGATTCCTCCTCAGACTCCTTTTCCTCCTGCAAGCGTATTGTTGCATTATCTTGTAATGGGGGGGGGGGATCATTTGGGAAGGTATCTGTTGGATGTGGGCATTTGGGATTGGGGTTATTGCCTTTAAGTTGTAGCTGCTGAAGCAAGTACACTGACTCTATAGGTTGGATGCTCATTTGGGTGACTTAAGGATGCTGATGGAAATTTTATGGTAGAGGGCGCTGAAGTCCTCTAGGTCCATCTGGACAGCAGTAACTTACATAGCATTTGTATACATTTTTTTTCTTTAGTTTATTTATTTATTTTGGGAGAGGGAGCATGGGGGAGGGACAGAGAGAGAGAGAGAGAGAGAGAGAATTCCAAGCAGGCTCCACTCTGTCAGCATAGAGCCCAACGTGAGGCTCGAACCTACAAACCGTGAGATCATGACTTTTGTCGAAACCAAGAGTCTGACACTAACCCGGCTGAGCCACCCAGGAACCCCATTTTTATACGCCTTCTATTTAAGCTTGCATTTGAACCTCTTCGGGGCAGTAGCTTTCTCATTTCTGTGTCCCACTGGCTATAGTGTCAGGCAGGAAATTTACTGAAGTACTCAGGAAATGCTGAACTGGATATTTTAGTTAATCAGAATAAGCATGTTTTGAATATTTCACTCTTAATGAACAAAGACTAACTTTCCTGAGAAAATGATAGTGATTAATAAGTGAATCAGTTTTTAACATTCGCAAGGAACTTGATACATGCTTCATTTAACCCTCATGAATAACTTCAAGAACACAAATCATGGTATAACTGAAGCCACCATCAGAGGGACACAAGAGACTATTAGTTTTTGCCTAGCTCCCTCTCCCTGAGTCTGGCATCATCCTTCACCTCTCTCCTTCCGTGCTGCCATCAGGCAAATGCTATGTCACGACCAAGACAGGTTGCATGGCTGGAAGCCAAGATATCTCACAAAGTGACTTTTACTACAGTAAATTCCCCCATGGTCCAAGGCTTAGCCCTTAGTCATAACAGTTAGAAATTCGGTTATAAAGGCTTTGTCAGAATCCTAATATTCCCCCTCAAAGAAACTTTCCCTGAATTCAAAAACACAGATTAGACATTCTTTCTAAATAGTCCCATAGGATTCCACATTTACCTCTGTCCAAGCTCTTAACTCTCTGTATTGTTAATACCCATATCTGTCTCCCTTATCAGACTATTGATTTCTTGAAGTCAGGACTGGTCCTGTCTCCTTATCTATATCTCCCTGTAAGTAGGATGCCAATACATGTTTGATAAATAATGAATGAATGTGTGTATTCAGTTTGAAGATGCTTACTCTTTTGAGCAAATGTCACAAGATTCTGAAGTTTAAAACTATATTGTCGATTTAATAGTTCTCAGAAATATAGCTACTAAAGTGTGGCGACCTTCACTTCTTTGATCACAAGGTATGTGGCATTTGATCTGCCCATTTCCAAGATGACTGACTCTGTCAGGGCCACATTTTAGTCCTGTGACTCTTTAGTGTGTGCTCTCATAGCTGACCAAACTTCTATTCTCCTTGGTGCACTCGTTTCTAGATACATGTATACTTCCAGCCAAATTTCTATTGATTCTTAACAGCCTGGGAGTCATTCTAGTTCCTCAGGATGGCCTTGCATATTTCTTCCTGATCCACTACATGAAGGGGGTAAGATTTGGACTAAAATTGATGTCTTTTGCTTCCTAGTCCATACTGCATCTTTCATTTTAAAAAACATTTTGTTAAGGGTGCTTGGGTGGCTCAGTCAGCTAAGCGTCTGACTCTTGGTTTTAGCTCAGGTCATGATCTCATGGTTCATGGTATAGAGCCCCATGTCAGGCTCTGTGCTGACAGTGTGGAGCCTGGCTGAAATTCTCTCTCTCTCTCTCTCTCTCTCTCTCTCTGCCCCTCCCCTGCTTGTGCTCTCTCTGTCTCTCAAAATAAATAAACTTAAAAAAATTTTTGTTGAGGTATAATGCACATGAGAAAACTGTACACCTCAATGAATTTCTGTAAATTGGACAAAACTCTATAACCATCAATCAGACCAAACATCATCATATTCTCAGCAACCTGAAAATGTACTCACTCTCCCTTGCAGTCACTATGCCACCCCACTTGAGGGGCATCCACTGCCTCCAGTTCTGAGCATAGATTGGTTTTCTCTAATTTTATGCTTTATATAAATGGGATTATATAGTATGCATACTTTTTGCATCTGTCTTATTTTACTTAACATTATGTTTATGACATTTACCCATATTGTTGTAGTTACTCATTTTCATGGCTATATGGTATTATTCTATTTTATGAAAAGATCACTATTTGTTTATCCATTTGATCTTGATGGGTGTTTGGATTGTTGTCAGTTTGGAATTAGTATGAAAAGGGATGTTGGGTATTCCCTTCCCTTAAAATTCTGATCATATATCTCAAATTTTAGAGACAGAAACACAAATTCATCCCAGAATGAATCAAGCCAGTTATTTTAAAATGTTGGTTTTACCTTAGAATGTCAAGGGTGGCATAATATTAAAAATTCTTGAATATAGGGGCTCCTGGGTGGCGCAGTCGGTTAAGCGTCCGACTTCAGCCAGGTCACGATCTCGCGGTCCGGGAGTTCGAGCCCCGCGTCGGGCTCTGGGCTGATGGCTCAGAGCCTGGAGCCTGTTTCTGATTCTGTGTCTCCCTCTCTCTCTGCCCCTCCCCTGTTCATGCTCTGTCTCTCTCTGTCCCAAAAATAAATAAACGTTGAAAAAAAATTAAAAAAAAATTCTTGAATATAATTGGCAACATTGAAAGTTTAAATGAAAGAAGAGTATGATTCTCTGAAGAGATACAACTTGTTTTCAATAAAATTCACTATTGATTTTCTTTTTAAAAAATTTTTTAATGTTTATTTATTATTTTGAGAGAGAGAGAGAAGTGAGTGGGGGAAGAGCAGAGAGAGAAGGAGACACAGAATCTCAAGCAGGCTCCAGACTCTGAGCTTTTAGCACAGAGCCTGATGCAGGGCTTGAACTCATGGATCACAAGATCATGACCTGAGCAGAAGTCTGATACTTAACTGACTGAGCCACCCAGGTGCCCTAAAATTCACTATTCATTTTCAATAAAAACTGTTAGTAAACTAAGAAAAATGGGAAATTTTCTTACCACATTAAAGGGTTAGAAAAATCCTATAGCAAACATCATACTTGTTTGAAGTGGGAAAAAACATTGTCTTTAAGATCTGGAAAAAGACAAATATGATTTTTCTCACTACTATTCATTATGCTGAAGGCACTAGTAAACACAATCAGATGTGAAAAATAAAGTTGTCAGATTAATGAAGGACGTGTTATTATTCATAGATTATATAACAAAAATAACTACACACAAAATATTAGAAATAATGGATGTGGAGAAAAGGGGACCCTTGTACATTTATTGGTAGGAACGCAAACTGGTACAACCACTGTGGAAAACAGTATGGAGGTTCCTCAAAAGACGAAAAATAGAACTATCCTATAGTTTAGAATATCTATTTCTAGGTATTTATCTGAAGTAAACATAAACACTAACCCAAGAAGATAATATGCACCCTCATGTTCATTGCAGCATTGTTTATAACAGGATACAGCCAGGATACAGAAATGACCTAAATTTCCATCAGTGGATGAATGAATAAAGAAACTGTGGAATGGAATATTTTTCAACCATAAAAAAACAGTGAAATATTGCTATTGTGACAACATGAAAGGACCTTGAGGGCATTATGCCAAGTGAAATAAGTCAGACAGAGAAAAAGAATATTGTATCTTTCTGAAATGTGGAGTCTAAACAAACAAACAAACAAACAAACATAAACTCACAAATACACAGTACAGATTGGTGGTTGCCAGAGGTAGGGATGGGGTGAAAGAAATGGTGAACTGTTGTTGGCTTTTTTTTTTAGTTTAAATAAATGGAATATAAATTTTAAAAATAAAATAAGTAATAAAAATAAATAAGAATTTAGCAAGTTTGCGGGTTGTAATATAGATTAAAAAAATTGAATTTCAATAGATGAACAAAAGCAGGTAGAATATATAATTTTATTAAAAATATAGAATATAAGTAGCATTAAAAATAAATCATCTAAAAGTAAATCTAAGAAAAGAACTCTTACAAAAGTAAATTTAAGAAAAGAACTCTTACATATCAATAAGAAAATGGCATGAAAATATTGACAAAAGCCTTGAGAAGGCATTTCATTGAGGAATTCTCTGTAGTATGGAAATACACACACGAAAACATGTTCAGCCTCATGAGTAAGGAAGGAAACGCATAGAAATTCACCAGAATCCATTCTTTTTCTGGCACATTCGCAAAAATTGTCTTGTCATGGATATGGAACAACTAGTAAACTTATGCACTGCTGGTAGTATATATATCATTTCAGAAAACAATTTAGCATTATCTAGTAAAGGTGATTTCGTGCAGTGAATGTAGCTCAACTATTCCACTCCTGGATACATACCTTAGAGAAAAACTTTGATGTATATAAATGTCTATCTACAGTAGAATGGAAAAAGAATTAGAATCATCATATGAGAGATTACTATATATCAGGGGAAATAAACACATTTCAGCTGCCTGCAAAAATGTAGATAAATATCAAGAACATAATATTGAACAAAAAAGCAAAGTTGAAGATGAATATATACCATATGATTCCATTTATATAAAGTTTAAAAACAGAAACAACTAAGCAGTATATTCTGAAGTCATTGGTGCATATTTGGTGAGTTTATAAAGTAAAAATTTTTTAAAGTTTATTTATTTATTTTGAGAGAGACAGAGACAGTGTGAGCAGGGAAGGGACAGAGAAAGAGGGAGAGAGAGAATCCCAAGCAGGCTCTGTGCTGTCAGTGCAGAGCCCAACACGGGGCTTGATCCCATGAACTGTGAGATCATGACCTGAGCCGAAGCCAAGAGTCAGACGCTTAACCTACTGAGCCACCCAGGTGCCCCAAGTTTATAAAGTAAAGCAAGGAAATGGCAAACACAAAAAATAGGATAGTTATCACTGATTAAGGAGGAAAGAATGGGATGAGTTAAGAAAGGTACACAGAGAATCTGAAAGGTCACAAACAACAATGGACTTTACTTTCTTCATCTGCATGCTGGGTTCCTTGACAGGGCTGATATGCAGCTGGTACAAACTGGTAGAGCTGGACTAACACATCCTTACTAGTCCTAAAGAGTTGCTTCAAGGAGACCTCTGAGTGTCCCGTCCAAGCACTTGCATTGCTCCGCCCTCTTAATTCATTTGCATGCAATTTAATTATTGAGATTTTGAGTTTAGACCGACTATGTTACTATTTGTTTTCTCTTTGTCTCACCTGTTTTATGCTCCTTTGTTCCTCTCTTTCTGCCTTCTTTTGGTAGTTTGTATTATTATCTCATTTTCTATTTTCTTTTATCATTTAGGTTGGCATTCTTGTATATTTTCATTAGCGGCTATTCTAGAGATCAAAACATGCATCCTTAACTCATCACAATCTAACTCATACTAATACCTTACCACCCTTGCAGAGATGCTGAGAACAGTTTAACTCCTTTTGCCACACTCTCAACGTTATACTATAGCAATATATAATACGCAACGTTATAATAGCAATAATATGTATTGCTATTACATATTTTGCTTCTAAGTAAATTGCAAGCTCCGTAAGACATTGTTGTCATTGTTATTTTAAAGTTACCATTTTTAATTACCTGAATTTTTATCCATTCTTATGCTCTTCATTCTTCCTGTAGTCTTTTGTGTCTGTCCAGAATCCCTTTTCCCTCAGCGTGGAAAAGGTCCTTCAGTACTTCTTGTAGTGCGGGTCTTCTGATGATGAATTATCTCAGCTTTTGTCTGCTGAAAAGTATTTCTTTTATGGTAATTTTTAAAGGAAAATTTTCTGGGCAGAGGACCTGAATAGACATTTTTCCAAATAAGACATCCAAATGGCCAACAGACACATAAAAAGATACTCAACATCACTAATCATCAGGGAAATGTGAGTCAAAACCACAATGAGATAGCACCTCAGACCCATCAGAATGACCAGTATCAAAAAAGCAAGAAGTAACCAGTGTTGGCAAGGACGTGGAGAAAGGGGAACCCTCATACAATGTTAGTGGGAAGGCAAACTGGTGCAGCCACTAAGGAAAACAGTACAGAGAGTCTTCAAAAACTTAAAAATAGAACTACCATGTAACCCAGTAATTCCATTTCTGAGTATCTAGCTGGGATAATTCAAAAAGACATATGCACCCTTATGTTTTTTGCAGCATTATTTATAATAGACAAATTATTAAAGCAACCTAAATGTCCATCAATCTAAATAAATGTATACAGTAGATGTTATATACATTACTTAGCTGTGAAATAGAAAGAAATCTTGCCATTTGCAACAACATGGTATGCCAAGTGGAATAAGTTAGACAAACAAAGACAAACACCGTATTATTCTAATTTTATGTAGAATCTAAAAAAACAAAACAAACAAACAACAAAGAGAAATAGACTCATACATACACAGAAAAAACTAGTGGTTGCTAGAGGGGAGGAGGGGAGATGGGCAAAATAGGGGATGAAGAGGTCCAAACTTCAAGTTATAAAATAAATAAGTCATGGAGATGAAAAGTACAGCATGGGAATATAGTCAATAATATTGTATTAACATTACATAGTTGTTAATAAATTGTGACAGATGGTGCCTACACTTAAGGTGGTGAGCATTTTGTAATATATATAATTGTCCAATCACTATGTTTTACACCTGAAATATAATGAGATATGTCAACTATAACTCAATTAAAAATAAATAAACAGGGGCACCTGGCTGGCTCCATTGGTTAACCCTCCAACTCTTGGTATCGGCCCAGGGCATGATCTCGCAGTTGTAAGATCGAGCCCTGCACTGCACTCCTCCCTGAGTAGGAAAACTGCTTGGGTTTCTCTCTCTCCCTCTTTCTCTGCCCATCCCCTACTTTTGTGCTCTCTATCTCAAAATAAATGAATAAAAATAAAAAAAATAAACAAATTTTTTCACTTGTCATAGAATTCTAGGTAGGAAGCTTTTCTTTCAGCCTTTAAAGATGTCATTCTATTGCCTCCTGTTTCCATAATATCTGTGCAAAACTCAGGTAAAACTTATTACTGATCCTTTGAACTTAATGTGTCTCTTTTGTTCGTTGCTTTTAATGTTTTTATCAGTTATTATGTTTTTCAGTTGTATAATTTCTGTTTAATTATTTTTTTTTTAATTTTTTTTTTCAACATTTATTTATTTTTGGGACAGAGAGAGACAGAGCATGAACGGGGGAGGGGCAGAGAGAGAGGGAGACACAGAATCGGAAACAGGCTCCAGGCTCTGAGCCATCAGCCCCGAGCCCGACGCGGGGCTCGAACTCACGGACTGAGAGATCGTGACCTGGCTGAAGTCGGACGCTTAACCGACTGCGCCACCCAGGCGCCCCTGTTTAATTATTTTTTACAGACGTCAACTCTCTGGTGAAAATTTCCAAACTTCAGTAATTTTTGTTCCCAATTTCAATCTTTTTTTTTCCAATAAATTACTTGCAGTTTATGTGCTGTAATGTTCTCTGGTTAAAATATTTAAGTACACGGTTTTGGAGAAAATTAGCAATCTCTTATGAAATCTGGAGGTAAAGCTCCTCATGGCTTCTTTCTCATTTACTCCAAATCTGTTTTAAGATTCTTGCTTCCTAAAAATTCTTTAAATTTTGATTTATCTGGATGGGGGGAGGTTTCCTCACAGAAGGGAAACCCAAAGTATCCCCTTAATTGCTTAGACTGATGATATTACTTCAATATCATATGTATGTGACAGACATAACCTTCCCCGGTTCCCTTTACAACGTTATTCCTGACGTCTTTAACTTCAGATTTATCTTCCTAGCCTGCTGCTGAGATTATAATTTGATGGCAAACTACAATGTTAAACATATTATGGTTGAATCAAAACTCAGCAAAGGCAGCTTGATACTTTGTGAAAGGTGTGTTCTCTGGGAAAATGTGAACAAATGCTATAGATCAAATGTTTCATAAGGGCATGTCCCACTGGTCTGGCAAGCTGATGGATTCCTTGAGAGCAAGGTCAAGGCTCTCAATTCTCTTCAGCTCTTTTGACACTACGTAATATAGATCTTAGTATATATGAGAGGAGTTCAATAGATGTCTGTTGTAACTATTCAAAATTTGATGTGACAGGAAGAAGGTATTTCTATACCACTTCAGAATTTAAGACCAAGAAGTAACTGATTATCTACGAATTTAAATTGGTAAATATATCTCAAGAATGAGATTACACCACATGCACTTTTAGAGAGAAACATTTCCAATGGCATCAGGTAAAGTTGTTGACAATAATTAAGCGGCCTCTTACTATATAGCACCTATCCTTGTACCCTTCTGTAAGAAGACGCCAAGAGAGGCGCCTGGGTGGCGCAGTCGGTTAAGCGTCCGACTTCAGCCAGGTCACGATCTCGCGGCCCGTGAGTTCGAGCCCCGCGTCGGGCTCTGGGCTGATGGCTCAGAGCCTGGAGCCTGTTTCCGATTCTGTGTCTTCCTCTCTCTCTCTGCCTCTCCCCTGTTCATGCTCCATCTCTCTCTGTCCCAAAAATAAATAAACGTTGAAAAAAAAATTTAAAAAAAAAGAAGATGCCAAGAAAGTGTGGTTTGGACCAATCATTCACTAAATATAGTTTTAAGAACAGTCAGCACAGAAGAGTTAAAGTTTTTAAAACACATTATATTGTAAATACCTGGTAGGAGAAGAAGTGTGTACAAAGTAATTGCAACTAGCAGATGTAACAGGCAAGCTGAAATGGCAGAGGCTTTAGCATAATAAACATTTTGTTCTCAGTCAGTCAAAACCCAGTGCAGAGTTGGTGGCTAACTCCATCATAGGCTGTGCAGCCTAGAACATGTGACCTCAAGGTTACCAGGGCACAGCAGACAGGGATAGAGAAACTGGGAAATAACTTTAAGCATTGGAATTACTTTACACATTTTCCATTGGCCCAAACCCAGATATGAAACCTAAGCAGCTACAAAGGAGGCCAAGAAATGTTAAGGACAATGAGTATTTGGTGACTTAACAGTCTCCTTCACAGGAAAGATAGGAGAGAATATCAATACAATGTCAAATTGATTGTTTGGCCTGGATGTTTAACTCTTCTATTATTCAAATAGTATATATGGGTATAGAAACAGAAATCTGACTGTGATAATAACGGGGGTTGCTGGGTTTTTAAAAGCAGACATTTCCCTTTATTCATTCAATAAGCATTTATTATTGGATGACTCTAAGCACAGAACCCTGTGTGACACAATGAAGTAGAAATGAAGATAAATTGGTCAAAACATTTTCCTCAAGGAACATAGAGTCTAAGAGTGAAGATAAAGACAAGTCAGAGAATGTGTACTCTATTGTCATTTCTTTTTTTTAATACATTTTTTTAAACGTTTATTTATTTTGAGACAGAGAGAGACAGAGCGTGAACGGTGGAGGGTCAGAGAGAGGGAGACACAGAATCTGAAACAGGTTCTAGGCTCTGAGCTGTCAGCACAGAGCCCGATGCGGGGCTCGAACTCACGGACAGTGAGATCATGACCTGAGCCGAAGTCGGACGCTTAACCGACCAAGCCACCCAGGCACCCCTCTATTGTCATTTCTTTTGTCTGTCTTCACAAACTGCTGTGTTTTGCATTTGTTAACAAAAGGAATCTCAACTCCACTTCCGGGTTATATACCTCAGAGAAATGGAAACAGGATATCCAAAAGGTATCTGCATTCCCTTATTTGTTACATCATTATTCACAACAGTCAAGATATGGAAACGGATGAATGGATAAAGATGTCGTGCATATACACAATGGAGTATTATTCAGCCATGAGAAAGAAGGACATCCTGTCATTTGCCACATCATGAATGGATCTTAGGAACATACTAAATGAGATCAGTCAGACAGAAAAGGATAAATACTGCATGATCTCACTTACACGTGGAGTCAAAAAAAGCCAAACTCATAAAAACAGAGAGCAAAATGGTGGTTACAGGGTCTGGGAAGTAGGGGGATAGGAGAGATGTTGTTTAAGGGCGCAAATTTGCAACAAGTAGTAAATAAGTTCTGCAGATCTAATGTACAGTAGAGTGAAAAAGACAACAATGTTGGATTAGAATCATCAGACTTGCTAAGAGACTAGATCTTAATTATTCCAACTCCTAAAAAGAAATGATAATTATGTGGTATGATATAGGTGCTAATTATCCCTACAATGACAATTATAATATATAAATACATCAAATCAACAGGTTGTGCACCTTAAACTTACACAATGTTATATGTCAAATGTATTTCAATTAAAAACCCACTTAAATGCTATTTCAAGTGCTTCATTTTTTTTAAAGCGGGAATTGTATTCTTATCGGCTTCTGCAGGCTGATGGTCAGCTGTTAAATTAGTATTAAAAACCATGAATATAGATAGCCGTAATAACTTTGTTTTCACGTGGTGGGAAAAGATTCTTCCAGTCACTTGGGCTCCAATTTTCTTCCTGCCACTTACTAGCCCTATGACCTTCAGGAAGCCAGTCACCTCTAAGGCCTTTGGTTTCCCTACATTCAAAGATGTTCTCTGAGGTCTCTTCCTAGCATGGATTCCAAATTTGCTTTTCCTTTTAGGTTTGACTTCATTGTTTCTCCCATTCCTCTTCTCTTCCTACTCAAATGCCTTCCCCCACTTGTGCCTGAGCACCCTATTCTGGTGCCCCAGATGAGATTGACATCCCCCAAAGAGGCTCAGTCTCTACACTCTGGACCTTCCTGACTCTACTGTAATATGCTCTTGTCCTATGGTCCATTCTCTTAGGCCCTATTTCTGGTTCTAAGGGCTTAGCTAATCACCTAAACTAACAAGTATCAATGTGTTCATAAAGCTGTTGCTTTGTTCCAATCTCAAGTAACAGAAATGCTGGACAAGTGTAGTTTTGTGGAGAAACTTTCTTCCCACAAGAGAACTGCTATGAGGGTAACTATGAGGTTGTTTGGTTGGTGGGATAACAAGAAAAACCTTGCATCTCTTGGCCAATCAATTGTCTGTGCCTATGACCAATGAGAGAAAGAGAAAGAGAAAGAAAGCAAGAAAGCAAGAAAGCAAGAAAGCAAGAGAAGGAAGGAAGGAAGGAAGGAAGGAAGGAAGGAAGGAAGGAAGGAAAAGAAAGAAAGAAAGAAAGAAAGAAAGAAAGAAAGAGAGAGAGAAGAGAGGAAGGAGGGAAAGAAGGAAGGAAGGAAAGAGGGGGAGGGAAGGGAAGAAGGGAAGGTGGGAAGAAGAAAGGAAGTAGGGAAGGAGGGGAGGAGAAAGTGAAGAAGGGAGGAAGGAAGGGAGGAAGAAAAGAAGGAAGGAAGACATGTCTCTGAACTATTTTGCTATTGATAATTTCACAAGAGAATACTTCCTATGATATCCCCTCTTAAATAGCAACTCTCCATTTAGACAAATTAAAAACCCTTCTCAAATTACACTGGTTATATAACAGTGTGTAATAAAAAGATACTGAATTTTATCGACTACTTTTTCATGTGTAATGAGCTGATCTTCTGGTTTCCTCCTTTATTTCATAACTGTGATGCATTATGTCAACTGATTTCTGAAAGTTAAGCCAAACTTGCATTCTGGGAACAAACCCAATTTTTTATATGTTCCTGTTTTTACATATTCCTAAATTTGATTTGCTAATATTTAGATTAAGATTTTTGCATTTATAATTTTCTTTCTTACAAGGTCTTTGTAGGTTTTGGTATCAAGGTTATGCTGTACTCATAAATAAAATTGGGAAATATTTCTTCCTTTTCTCTCCTTTAGAAGAGTTCATGTATATTTAGTGTTACTTCCTAATGAAAAGTTTATAGAATTCATTGCTAAAGCCAGCTGAACCTGGAACTTTAATTTATTGCATGGTTTTCAATTACATATTTATTTTTATTATATATCTGAGTAGCAAGATTTTATATTCTTTGAATCTGTGGTAATAAGCTATATTTTTTCAAGGAATTTCTTTTTATTTCATTTAAATTTTTCAATTGGTAAGCATAAGTTGGTTATATTTTTATTATTCTTTTAATGGATAAAATATCTGTAGTGTTTCCATTTTCATCCCTGGTGTATGCAATTCACATCATTCTTTTTCTCTTGATTAGTCTTCCCAAGAGTGTTTCATTTTTGTTACATTTTTCAAAGAAGTAATTTGTGGCTATGCTGATTTTCTTTGTTGCATGGTTGTGTTTTTTTTTATTCTATTGAATTTAATTTGTTTTTTTGTTTTTCTGATTTATTTACATGAATACTTAGGGCATTGATTTTTCAACCCTTCTTTCTTTCTTTTTTTCCCGACACACGCATTTAGAAAGAGAAATTTCTAAGCATGGCTTTAGTGGCATTGTGGATGCTGATATATCATATTTTCAGCATCATTTAATTAAACATATGTTCTATTTCCCATTTTAAAGTCTTACTTGATCTGTAACATGCAGAAAAGAGTTAACACACCAAACCTAACTGCTATCTATTGAAAGGACTGCTTGCAAGGTTGGCCGTTGACTGACATCTGGAAACTTGGATTTTGGAAGCTCTTATCATCTCCCCATCCCAGCTGATACGAGTGGTTCCCTCTGCCTAAACTACACAAACAACATAGTTTATGCTGAACTATAGTCTATGCTTTCCTCCTGGGAGTCTGGGATTTTGGTACACACCAGGCAGAGGCTGCCTTCTTGACCAGTGTCCAGTAAAACTCTAGTCACAAAGTCTCTATGATTCATGGTTGGCAGCAGTTCACACATGTTGCCACAAGTTGCAGTTGAGGAAATTAAGGCATCCTGTGTGACTACACTGGGAAAAGATTCTGGAAACTTCCACCTGATTTCCCTCCATCCCCCCGGTCCCTTTCCCTTTGCCAATTCTGCTCTGTATCCTTTCATGTAATACATCATAGCTGTTAGCATGACTATATGCTGACTCCTCTGACTACTCACAGTGAGTCATTGACCCTGAGAATGGACCTAGCGATTTTCAATATGCAAGGGTTCAAGCATTTGGGAATTTCTCTCCTTTTTGTGCATTCGGTTAGCGTAATTGCACGGTTGCCAGAAAACATGTGTTGAATGATTTCAATTTTTTGAAATTTGTGGAAACTGGCTGTATGAAAAGTTAACTCTGTAAATTTTCCACATGTGCTTGTAGAAAATATGTATTTTGAAGTTGCTGTGTGCAGTATTTATATATGTCCATTAGGTCAAGTTGGTTTATTTCGTTTTTCAAATATTTTAAATATTTACTTGTTTTCTTTGCTTGTTCTATCAGTTACTGCAAGAAATGCATGAAAAAGACATACTATGGTGGTAAATTTGTGTATTGTTCTTGCTAGTTGCATCTATTTTTGCTTTATATATTTTAAAGCTATGTTAGTACTTCCCTCAAATTTAGAATTGATATATCTTCCTGGTAGATTGACTATTATTTATAATGGCATATCTCTTCTTATCACTAACAATATATCTTGCTTTAAAGTCTATTTTACTAAGTAACAGCAAGACATTACCTTGTTTTGTGTGTGTGTGTGTGTGTGTGTGTGTTACTGTTTTGCTTAGTGTTTTGCTTTTCACAGTACATATGGTTTCCTTTCTGTGACTTTTAATCTTTTTATGTCTTTATATTTAGGTATGTCTCTTATAAACAATATATACTGAAGTTTTATTATTTTTATCCAGTCTGACAATACATTCATTGTAAATACTAATATTTTAAAAATTTAAACTACTGTCATGCTCTTTGGATTACATTTGTCCCACTTCTTCTGGGAAATAACTATAATGCCATTATATAAAAGTATAGATATTCAAAACCACACTGTCAGAAAAGAGATTAGTTGGGTCCTCAAGGGAGGATGTGGCAAACTTTCTCTTAAAGAGCCAGATAGTAAACATTTTAGGCTTGCAGTTCATATGATGCCAGTAGTCAATTCTGCTAAAGTGGCCTCCAAACAGTCATAAATAATATGTAAATAAGCAGGCATGACTATATTCCCATAAACTGTATATACAAAAACAGGTAGCTGACTTGTAACCTATAGTTTGCCAACTCTTGTTCTAGAATCAATTACTTGGATATTTATTGGTATCCCATATGGTTCTTACATTCCTTTACATATTTTTGCTTTTTGTTCTCTTTGTCTTCAGTCTTAATACGTTTTATTGATTTGCTTGCTAATTCACTAATCTTCTCTTCTATGTGTCTAATCTATCGTTAAGCCATCTATTGTGTTCTTAATTTCAACTATTCTATATTTTGCTTATACCCTTGACATTTGATGTTCTTACAGATTCCCATTCTCTGGTAAGGTTATACATCTTCTCATCTATTTCCTTTGACAAATTAATCATAGTTATATTAAAATCCAAGTCAATTTTTTTCTTCCAAGATTTTATTTAAATTCAAAGTAGTTAACACAGAGTGTAGTATTGGCTTTGGGAGTAGAATTTAGTGATTCATCACTTACATATAACACCCAGAGCTCATCAGAGCAAGTGTCCTCCTTAATGCCCATCATCCATTCATCCCTTATCCCCTGCCCCCGCTACACATCCTTTCCAGCAACCCTCAGTTTGTTCTCTATAGTTAAGAGTCTCTTATGGTTTGCCTCCCTCTCTTTTATCTTATCTTATTTTTCCTTCCCTTCTCCTATATTCATCTGTTTTGTTTCTTAAATTCCACATATGAGGGAAATCATATGGCATTTGTCTTTCTCTGACTGACTTACTTTGCTTAGCATAATATACCTTAGTTCCATCCTTGTCATTGCAAGTGGCAAAATTTCATTCTTTTTGATGGCTGACTGATATTCCATTGTATATATACCACATCTTCTTTATCCATTTATCAGTTGATGGACATTTGGGCTCTTTCCAAAATTTGGCTCTTATTGATAGTGCTGTTATAAACATTGGGGTGCATGTACCCCTTTGAATCATCATTTTTGTATCATTTGAATAAATACCTGGTAGTGTAACTGCTGAGTCATAGGGTAGCTTCATCTTTAACTTTGTGAGGAAGCTCTACACTATTTTCCAGAGTGCCTGAACCAGTTTGCATTCCCATCAATAATGTAAGAGGTTTCCCTTTCTTTGCATCCTTGCCAAGATCTGTTATTTCCTAAGGTGTTAATGTTAGCCATTCTGACATGTGTGAGATGATATCTCATTGTGATTTTGATTTGTATTTTCCTGATGAGTGACGGTGAGCATTTTTTCATGTGTCTGTTAGCCATTTGTATGTTAAAGTCCAAGCCCCTTAACACCAATATCTAAATTCTTGTGGTTCTATTTTTATTATCTTTTTTTTTGGCTTTTAGTCATTTGTTACCATCTTTTAGCCTGACTAATAGACTAATGATTGCGTATGAACAGTTATAGAAAGAATTTAAAGCTCTTGCTAATGTTATCTTTTTTCCAGATAGAATTGACTTTTTTGTTTTGTTGCAGACATTCAGATTAGGACAGGTCATTTAATCCAAACTGAGACATAACTAGTTTGAAGATAAGTTTCAATATTTTCTGTACTCTGATTAACTTCTTTTTTTTCTTTAAAAAATTTTTTTAATGTTTATTTATTTTTGACAGAGAGAGAGAGACAGAGCATGAGTGGGGGAGGGGCAGAGTGAGAGGGAGACACAGAATCGGATGCAGGCTCCAGTCTCTGAGCTGTCAGCACAGAGCCCCACGCGGGGCTCAAACCCATGGACCGTGAGATCATGACCTGAGCTGAGGTCGGGTGTTTAACCGACTGAGCCACCCAGGCGCCCCTGATTAATTTCTTTTTTTATCTTAATCTTAGAGTGTGCAGATCTCGTAGGATTCTGACTAGAAGTCCAGATGCCTCTTCTGCTTACAGGCTTTGACTTCAAGTGTGGTGTTCTCACCTTTGTGAAACTATTGAGAACTCAGCTCAGTTCCCAACCACTTAGTCAAATCTTTCTGCTCTGCTCTGCTCTGTAGCCCTTTAGTTCTGCCCTGTTCATGAACTGGCAAATACCTCAAGACGAAAAGCAGTGCAGACTATTGGGACCACTGCAGTGTGTTTTTCCTTTTTCCAAGATCTTCATTTCTCAAGTCTTGACTGCTATAATAGCTCTGCTTTAGAGTCTTAATGAGACTACTGAAAGCTTAACCCAGGACCCCAATCCCTTATCTTCCACTGATTCTCAGCTTCTTAGACTTTTGCTAAAACATTACAAGAGGAAAATTTCTATAGAAATCCAGACCTATATTGATTCATTTTCCTTGTTTCTGGGATTCTGGTACCTCAAATCATGACTACCTAAAGAGCCTTCTAATGCCTTCAAACATGTATGTTCTTGCACACACATACATGCTGCATTCTTCTTGTTAATTCTTTTTATTTTGAGAAGGTTAGTCTGTAAGAAGATACACCACCTAAAGTAGGCAACTTTAATATATTCTTTATAAATCTGAGATTCTACATGCAAGCACTTCAAGCTACAATGTGAACCTTATTTCCAGTGATTAGAATTCTTTTTTGTGTGAAGACTACATTTATATTCTTTTGAAAGCCTTGCCGCTCTGCCTTCTTACATTGACTTTACAGTCATATAAAACTCCTAGATATTTTTCATATGAGCAGTTATTAAGCAGTGCTTTTACTAGTATAATTTATTTAACTTAAATGCAAGGTTTTACTTTGAAATGGTATCTTGTTAATTTAAATCGTTCTTTTTATAGTAAAAAAAAGTAAGAATTGAAAAGTTATCATTTCTCACTGTTTATATTTACATTATATCACTGATAAAACCATGATGAAGCCATGAGCTCTTCTACCTTTTTTGTTGTTGTTGTTTGCTTTTAAAAAAGATTTAAAACTACATGTAATTCCCTTAGCAACTGATTGAAAATTCATTGAGAGCTAAGAGCGTGACTGACTCAGTCTTAAATCCTTTTGTACATAAGGAAAATGCCCTTTATGTAGTAGATCTCCTGTATTTTTGGAAAGCTGTTTTGATTCTGGGTGTTTAGCTTTTTCTAATGCTATTTATGTAGCTCTGTGACACTCTTCTATAATAATTACTGGTTATATAACTTTTCCCCATTATTGTAAGTGTCCTTTAAAAGTGCAAATATTTTTTAGAGCCACTATAAATGGTTGTCTCTTTTCTTCTTACTAGGATTATTTGTGCCTAGCTTGCAAACTTTTCTTTTTGAAAGCTTTTCATCATTCTTGAGCTAATTCCTTCTTCCATTTTGGTTACTGGGTTGGTTTTTCCTGAACTTGTAGAAATCTGCTTGTCTGCGATTTTTAAAAAATTGTTTTTATTTATTTTGAGAGAGAGAGAGAGAGAGAGAGAGCAGGGGAGGGGCAGAGAGAGAGGTAGAGAGAGAATCCCTAACAAGCTCCATACTAGTAGCTCGACATGGGATTTGATCTCAGGAACCATGAGATCATGACCTGAGCTGAAATCAAGAGTCAGATTCTTGACCAACTGAGCCACCCAGGAACCCCTGCTTGTCTATGCTTTAGTTCATATGTCTATCTAGGCTCATCATTCCCTCCCTTGGATATAAAAACGTTAAGATGGTGAATACTTTCTTTTGCATCTTATCTTACCTTGATAGCACCAAAAAAAGACATACTTCTTGATTAGATTTAAGTACAAAATAGTAGTTCTGGTTGTTTCCCCTTTCTTAAGAGAAAATTGTCAAAAAAGTGAGTCAAGAATTTATCAGATGTGCTGCTTTTAGCAAAAAGAGATTTCAGCAGATGTACAGCTTGTTGAATTACACACAGTCCTTACTAAATCTTGCTTCTCTGATGGTTTTGTGATTTATATTAGACCACAAAGTCTCAGTCCATGAAACAAACATAAGGAGAAAATGCCAAAGTAGAAAAATCAGAAAAGGAAAAAAAAAGAAATGAAAAATAATTTTACATACAAATCAGTAAATGGAGGAAAAACATAAACATATGTAAGTTCTAATTAGATGTTGATTTCTTTCTAAAT
Source organism: Herpailurus yagouaroundi (assembly GCF_014898765.1). NCBI lineage: Eukaryota > Metazoa > Chordata > Mammalia > Carnivora > Felidae > Herpailurus > Herpailurus yagouaroundi. The sequence continues at coordinate 21,455,951 of NW_024412429.1, forward strand.
TGCAAATATATGATCTCTTATTTATATGGAAACCTGAAAATACTTAATACAAAACACATTTAAAGAACACAGAATTGGATTTCAAATAGAAGTTGACTTTGACTTCAGCACAAAGGCTGCCAAGTCTGGAGGGAAAGAGGGAGAAACGCCTGGAAGCTTAGCCAACCAACTTCTTCCAAAAGGTGTACCAAATGCTGGTATATAAGTGCTTCTTCCAGGCCAGTGGTATCTGTACCTGCAGTTAGCCAACAACAAGAAACAAAAGGAACAATTGTGGTGGAGCTGTTGCATCCAGGAGTTGGCGAGCTACCTTCAAGACACATTCAGATGGAACTTAAACATTAATGGAATTGGAAGTTAGTGTAGAATTTTCAAACGGATCTTTCAGTTTTAGCTTGAACTCCAAGGGCCAGATCTCCTAAAGTGGCTGCAAGCTGTGGCCCCTTCCATTTGCCTCAGGATACCATTGAACAAGCCATCCTGAAGCTGACCAGATCTTTCACTCTAGGCCCCTACAGACTTATTTTCATTCTTTTTTTTCTAAGCAAGGAACCAGGATGAAATTCAATGTCAAACAGAGATGGTTAGTTTTTCTGACTTAACAAGCATTTTTTACATACGATTCTGTGTGGCAGTGATAGTTAGCTGTTCCCCAACCACTTGTGCTTCCCTTCTACAAAGTGGTTGTGGCTTGGAATGAGCCGCCCCATCCGTGATTCTGTTCCCAGCACTACTACTTGCTGCTAAGTAGTGCCATGGGACTGGTTCTCTCCAACAGAACATAAGCAGGATGGTGTCACTTCTAACCTGAGGTGGCTATAAAGTACATACACATATTCTAGCCTCTCTGTTCTCCCATATGTTGCCTGAATTTTGTTGCTCAGGGAAACTTCAGAAGCTACTTCTTTAATCTCCTCAGGGAGGGTTTCTAAACAGGTGCAAAAAAAGAATGTGTTCTCTCCATATCAGGCAAGAATACAAATACTAGACTTTTATAGAGCAAAGAAAAACACCTATTGTGCTAAATTGCTAAGTTTATTTTGAAGATCTTTTGGTTTCAATAGCTGGTATTATACTAACCCACAGTACCCTTATGTTAGTCATATTCATGTGTCTTCACACATGCCACACACGTATACACGCGCACAGAAAGATCAGCAGTCTTAGGCAATTAACTGCTAAAGTCTCACAGACTAGCTGTATCAATCAAGGTTCAATAGAAGTGCCACCACTATACACACACACACACACACACACACCTATTTATATAGGCGTAGGATGTGCATTTGTATGTGCATGTGTGTAACTGTATTTGCTACAAAAATTTCATCTTACAAGTTGTGACAGTTAAGCAGACCCAGTATGGCTATTGTCCTCAAATCTGATCTTGTAGCTTCAAGTCCACGGGCAGGCTGTCCAAAGGCAAAATGGCTGGGGAGTGAGGAAAGCAGGAGCAAGCTGGAACCCACAAGGACAAGTGGAACCAGTTCTCAATTGTCAATGCTTCCAATCTTGAAAATATAAGGATTCCACAGGACCCACTGGCACCCTTCATAATGGTGCTGACCACATATGTGACCTACAAGTTGGAAAAAATCCAAGAGGATGTGGGGGCAGGTGAAGGAGGTTTAGACTTGGCTGCTATCCCATGCTGAGGAGGTGAATCAGCAAATAGTCAACAGCATTTGTGAGTTACAAAACATCTGATGAACTTGCTTCAACCTTTGAGCATTAAAAAATAAGATGGTTACTGCATCACTTCCGCCTTCCAAATGTTATGCAAAAAGCCTCTCATGGATCATCTTAAAAGAAAATTTTCAGGAAAAAGAAATCTTGTAAACATTTCACCCTAGCCAAGTCAACACATTGCAAAGCCCCAAATGCCAGTCCACTGATGGAATTACCAGCCAATTTTTGTTCTTTAAAAAGTTACTGCTCTATTATTCAACAAATGTACATTGAGGGCCACCTATTTTCCAGTATTTGCGAAATACTGGAGATAACAATATGAGTAATATATATTCCAAACTTCTAAGAAATCACTTCTAGTCGAAGAAGCAAAGCTATAAACAAAATCATAATAATGTTGTCATTGTGTGGTATTATTCATAGGATATTGTACGAACTCAGAGAAGAAGCAATGTAAGATATTGATTACACTAGACAACCTTGCCCATACCTACAATTACAAATATCTTGGGAAACATCACACTGTCCCAATACCAGCAACTTCCAATCTGCTTTTTGTAATCAGCTACATCCCCTACTGTCTTTCCAAGCCATTAGATTGATAATCACAAGTGTAGAAAGAACAATGAACCTCATATCAACTTCAGAAGCCAGAGTTGAGGCTAAAAGCAATCACCAGTCGAATGATGTCAACTGCTTTATTTTAAATTGAACACAGTATCCAAATAAATAAATAAACTTTAAAAGAAAAGAAAAATAAGTAAATAAATTGAACACAGTAGATAGGAGAAATTAACAGAGTGAACAAAGATTTGGAGACATGTGTTAAGTCATTTTTCATATACTAATCACTTAACCAGTAGTATGATTTAGTGATATAACATACAAATAAGAAATAAGAATTCATTTTTATCCCAACACTGCACAGTATATTCTATATAGGTCCATCATCAAGGCACAGACCATACAACATGGTTCTCAAATTATTCAAGGCATTTCACTGGCATTCCCTAATTAACCAACAAACATCAACAAAATTAAAATCTAATTATTATGGTCTTCACTTGCCAAATGGGACAACTGAGGACAAAGATTTATTCAAGGTCAGGAAGGATTTGTGACAAAGTGAGAAAGAAAAGCCAAATCTCTAACTCTTCCAGAATCCATGCTGATAGCCTCCATTCCCTGGCAGTAATGGAATGGACTGTAGGGTTCAGAATATTCCTCCTGCCACTTCTCAACCAACTTGCCATTTTCTTCCCTCTCCTCCTTGCTCCCTGATCCCAGAGGTATGACTGATGGTGTTCAGTCTGACTGGATTAAAAAAGCTAGAGCATTCTTTTTTTTTTCTTTTTTTTAATGTTTATTTATTTCTGAGACAGAGAGAGACAGAGCATGAGTGGGGGAAGGGCAGAGAGAGAGGGAGACACAGAATCAGAAGCAGGCTCCAGGCTCTGAGCTGTAGGCACAGAGCCCAGAGCAGAACTCAAACTGTGAAATCATGACCTGAGCCGAAGTCGGTTGAAAACGACTGAGCCACCCAGGCGCCCCCAGAGCATTATTTTCTAAGGAGAGTGACCAGGAAAGAGAGGTGTAAATTTGTGAGTTCCAGAGTAAATTAAGCCCAAAGTAATCAAACTCCTGGAATCTTGACCCTTCAATTTACTGCATTGTTGTAGGGATTTTGACTGTGATACTAGCAACAACTTTTTTAATCAAAAATATTGAACACAAGTGGTGAAATTTTATTTGTTTTTTCCTAAGTGCTTAATAGGGTACCAGTAAGTAGAGTAACCATAATATAACATCCAAACAGGGATATTGTGAAAGTGAAAGGGGCCTATTATTATATCCAGAAAGTAAGCAGAAACAAGAACTGCTCGAACAGACCAAGACTCACTGGACCAACCTATGTGGTAATATGTCTTTTGTTAATGGATGTATAGAAATCTTCACCGTTGGTGAATGCCTATAGCATGCATTATTGGTTTGCTGTGTATACTCGCTAGCTCACTGCCTTTCACTCTGAAGATCTAAGTTTAGATCATGCATTAGTTTCCTGGGATGCTCTAACAAAATACAACAAACTGGGTGGCTTTAAACAATAGACACTTGTTCTTCCAAGTTCTGGAAAAAAGAAGTCTGAAATAAGGGGCATTCTCTCTCTGAAGACCCTATGCGAGAATCTTTCAGTGCTTTGCTCTTAGCTTCTGGTGTTGCTGGCAATTTTTGGCATTCCTTAGCTTGTGGCACATCACCCCGATCTCTTCAGCCACCACCTCCTGGTTCTGTCTTTGTGTCTGAAGCCTCTTCCTTTTCTTATAAAGACACCAGTCATACTGGATTAGGGCCCATTCCAGGGAACTTACTTTGGCTGGATTACATCTGCTAAGACTATTTTCTTTCTTTTTTTTTTTTAATTTTAATTTTAATTTTTTATTTTTTTCAATATATGAAATTTATTGTCAAATTGGTTTCCATACAACACCCAGTGCTCATCCCAAAAGGTGCCCTCCTCAATACCCATCACCCACCCACCCCTCCCTCCCACCCCCCATCAATCCTCAGATTGTTCTCAGTTTTTAAGAGTCTCTTATGCTTTGGCTCTCTCCCACTCTAACCTCTTTTTTTTTCTTTCCCTCCCCCATGGGTTTCTGTTAAGTTTCTCAGGATCCACCTAAGAGTGAAACCATATGGTATCTGTCTTTCTGTGTATGGCTTATTTCACTTAGCATCACACTCTCCAGTTCCATTCACATTGCTACAAAGGGCCATATTTCATTCTTCCTCATTGCCACGTAGTACTCCATTGTGTATAATAAACCACAATTTCTTTATCCATTCATCAGTTGATGGACATTTAGTCTTTTTCCACAATTTAGCTATTGTTGAGAGTGCTGCTATAAACATTGGGGTACAAGTGCCCCTATGCATCAGTACTCCTGTATCCCTTGGGTCAATTCCTAGCAGTGCTATTGCTGGGTCATAGGGTAGGTCTATTTTTAATTTTTTGAGGGACCTCCACACTGCTTTCCAGAGTGGCTGCACCAGTTTGCATTCCCACCAACAGTGCAAGAGGGTTCCCGTTTCTCCACATCCTCTCCAGCATCTATAGTCTCCTGATTTGTTCATTTTGGCCACTCTGACTGGCGTGAGGTGATATCTGAGTGTGGTTTTGATTTGTATTTCCCTGATGAGGAGCGACGTTGAACATCTTTTCATGTGCCTGTTGGCCATCTGGATGTCTTCTTTAGAGAAGTGTCTAATCACGTTTTCTGCCCATTTCTTCACTGGATTATTTGTTTTTTGGGTGTGGAGCTTGGTGAGCTCTTTATAGATTTTGGATACTAGCCCTTTGTCCGATATGTCATTTGCAAATATCTTTTCCCATTCCGTTGGTTGCCTTTTAGTTTTGTTGGTTGTTTCCTTTGCTGTGCAGAAGCTTTTTATCTTCATAAGGTCCCACTAGTTCATTTTTGCTTTTAATTCCCTTGCCTTTGGGGATGTGTCAAGTAAGAAATTGCTACGGCTGAGGTCAGAGAGGTCTTTTCCTGCTTTCTCCTCTAGGGTTTTGGTGGTTTCCTGTCTTACATTCAGGTCCTTTATCCATTTTAAGTTTATTTTTGTGAATGGTGTGAGAAAGTGGTCTAGTTTCAACCTTCTGCATGTTGCTGTCCAGTTCTCCCAGCACCATTTGTTAAAGAGACTATCTTTTTTCCATTGGATAGTCTTTCCTGCTTTGTCAAAGATTAGTTGGCCATACGTTTGTGGGTCTAGCTCTGGGGTTTCTATTCTATTCCATTGGTCTATGTGTCTGTTTTTGTGCCAATACCATGCTGTCTTGATGATGACAGCTTTGTAGTAGAGGCTAAAGTCTGGGAATGTGATGCCTCCTGCTTTGGTCTTCTTCTTCAAAATTACTTTGGCTATTCGGGGCCTTTTGTGGTTCCATATGAATTTTAGGATTGCTTGTTCTAGCTTCGAGAAGAATTCTGGTGCAATTTTGATTGGGATTGCATTGAATGTGTAGATAGCTTTGGGTAGTATTGACATTTTGACAATATTTATTCTTCCAATCCATGAGCCCCGAATGTTTTTCCATTTCTTTATATCTTCTTCAATTTCCTTCATAAGGTTTCTATAGTTTTCAGCATACATATCTTTTACATCTTTGGTTAGATTTATTCCTAGGTATATTATGCTTCTTGGTGCAGTTGTGAATGGGATCAGTTTCTTTGTCTTTCTGTTGCTTCATTATTAGTGTATAAGAATGCAACTGATTTCTGTACAATGATTTGTATCCTGCAACTTTGCTAAATTCACGTATCACTTGTAGCAGACTTCTGGTGGAGTCTATCTGATTTTCCATGTATAATATCATGTCATCTGCAAAAAGTGAAAGCTTGACTTCATATTTGCCAATTTTGATGCCTTTGATTTCCTTTTGTTGTCTGATTGCTGACGCTAGAACTTCCAACACTATGTTAAACAACAGAGGTGAGAGTGGACATCCCTGTCGTGTTCCTGATCTCAGGGAAAAAGCTCTGTTTTTCCCCATTGAGGATGATGTTAGCTGTGGGCTTTTCATAATGGCTTTTATGATCTTTAAGTATGTTCCTTCTATCCCAACTTTCTCGAGGGTTTTTATTAAGAAAGGGTGCTGGATTTTGTCAAAGGCCTTTTCTGCATCGATTGACAGGATCATATGGTTCTTCTCTTTTTTTTTTTATTAATGTGATGTATCACGTTGATTGATTTGCGAATGTTGAACCAGCCCTGCAGCCCAGGAATGAATCCCACTTGATCATGGTGAATAATTTTTTTTATATGCTGTTGAATTCGATTTGCTAGTATCTTACTGAGAATTTTTGCATCCATATTCATCAGGGATATTGGCCTGTAGTTCTCTTTTTTTTACTGGGTCTCTGTCTAGTTTAGGAATCAAAGTAATACTGGCTTCATAGAATGAGTCTGGAAGTTTTCCTTCCCTTTCTATTTCTTGGAATAGCTTGAGAAGGATAGGTATTATCTCTGCTTTAAATGTCTGGTAGAACTCCCCTGGGAAGCCATCTGGTCCTGGACTCTTATTTGTTGGGAGATTTTTGATGACTGATTCAATTTCTTTGCTGGTGATGGGTCTGTTCAAGCTTTCTATTTCCTCCTGATTGAGTTTTGGAAGCGTGTGGGTGTTTAGGAATTTGTCCATTTCTTCCAGGTTGTCCAATTTGTTGGCACATAATTTTTCATAGTATTCCCTGATAATTACTTGTATCTCTGAGGGATTGGTTGTAATAACTCCATTTTCATTCATGATTTTATCTATTTGGGTCATCTCCCTTTTCTTTTTGAGAAGCCTGGCTAGAGGTTTATCAATTTTGTTTATTTTTTCAGAAAACCAACTCTTGGTTTCGTTGATCTGCTCTACAGTTTTTTTTAGATTCTATATTGTTTATTTCTGCTCTGATCTTTATTATTTCTCTTCTCCTGCTGGATTTAGGCTGTCTTTGCTGTTCTACTTCTATTTCCTTTAGGTGTGCTGTTAGATTTTGTGTTTGGGATTTTTCTTGTTTCTTGAGATAGGCCTGGATTGCAATGTATTTTCCTGTCAGGACTGCCTTCGCTGCATCCCAAAGCGTTTGGATTGTTGTATTTTCATTTTCATTTGTTTCCATATATTTTTTAATTTCTTCTCTAATTGCCTGGTTGACCCATTCATTCTTTAGTAGGGTGTTCTTTAACCTCCATGTTTTTGGAGGTTTTCCAGACTTTTTCCTGTGGTTGATTTCAAGCTTCATAGCATTGTGGTCTGAAAGTATGCATGGTATGATTTCAATTCTTGTATACTTATGAAGGGCTGTTTTGTGACCTAGTATGTGATCTATCTTGGAGAATGTTCCATGTGCACTCGAGAAGAAAGTATATTCTGTTGCTTTGGGATGCAGAGTTCTAAATATATCTGTCAAGTCCATCTGATCCAATGTCTCATTCAGGGCCCTTGTGTCTTTATTGACCGTGTGTCTAGATGATCTATCCATTTCTGTAAGTGGGGTGTTAAAGTCCCCTGAAATTACCACATTCTTGTCAATAAGGTTGCTTATGTTTGTGAGTAATTGTTTTATATATTTGGGGCTCCTGTATTCAGCGCATAGACGTTTATAATTGTTAGCTCTTCTTGATGGATAGACCCTGTGATTATTATATAATGCCCTTCTTCATCTCTTGTTACAGCCTTTAATTTAAAGTCTAGTTTGTGTGATATAAGTATGTCTCCTCCAGCTTTCTTTTGATTTCCAGTGACATGATAAATAGTTCTCCATCCCCTCACTCTCAATCTGAAGGTGTCCTCAGGTCTAAAATGAGTCTCTTGTAGACAGCAAATAGATGGGTCTTGTTTTTTTATCCATTCTGATACCCTATGTCTTTTGGTTGGCGCATTTAGTCCATTTACATTCAGTGTTATTATAGAAAGATAGGGGTTTAGAGTCATTGTGATGTCCATAGGTTTCATGCTTGTAGCGATGTCTCTGGTACTTTGTCTCACAGGATCCCCCTTAGGATCTCTTGTAGGGCTGGTTTAGTGGTGACGAATTGCTTCAGTTTTTGTTTGGGAAGACCTTTATCTCTCCTTCTATTCTAAATGACAGACTTGCTGGATAAAGGATTCTCGGCTGCATATTTTTTCTGTTCATCACATTGAAGATCTCCTGCCATTCCTTTCTGGCCTGCCAAGTTTCAGTAGAGAGCTCGGTCACAAGTCTTATAGGTCTCCCTTTATATGTTAGAGCACATTTATCCCTATCTGCTTTCAGAATTTTCTCTTTATCCTTGTATTTTGCCAGTTTCACTATGATATGTCATGCAGATCGATTCAAGTTACGTCTGAAGGGAGTTCTCTGTGCCTCTTGGATTTCAATGCCTTTTTCCTTCCCCAGATCAGGGAAGTTCTCAGCTATTATTTCTTCAAGTACACCTTCAGCACCTTTCCCTCTTTCTTCCTCCTCTGGAATACCAATTATGCGTAGATTATTTCTCTTTAGTGCATCACTTAGTTCTCTAATTTTCCCCTCTTACTCCTGGATTTTTTTATCTCTCTTTTTCTCAGCTTCTTCTTTTTCCATAATTTTATCTTCTAGTTCACCTATTCTCTCCTCTGCCTCTTCAATCCGAGCCGTGGTTATTTCCATTTTATTTTGCAGATCATTAGTAGCATTTTTAGTCCTCCTGGCTGTTCCTTAGTCCCTTGATCTCTGTAGCAATAGATTCTCTGCTGTCCTTTATACTGTTTTCAAGTCCAGTGATTAATTTTATGACTATTATTCTAAATTCACTTTCTGTTATATTGTTTAAATCGTTTTTGATCAGTTCATTAGCTGTCATTATTTCTGGGACTTTTTTTGAGGGGAGTTCTTCCGTTTCGTCATTTTGCATAGTCTCTGGAGTGGTGCGGGACTGCGGGGCACTTTCCCTGTGCTGTCTTGAATAACTTGCGCTGATGGGCAGGGCCACAGTCAGACCTGATGTCTGCCCCCAGCCCACCGCTGGGGCCAGTCAGACTGGTGTGTGCCTTCTCTTCCCCTCTCCTAGGGGCGGGATTCACTGTGGGGTGGCGTGGCCTGTCTGGGCTACTTGCACACTGCCAGGCTTGTGGTGCTGGGGATCTGGTGTATTAGCTGGGGTGGATTGGCAAGGTGCACAGGGGCGGGAGGGGCAGGGTCAGCTCGCTTTTCCTTCGGAGATCCGATCCACTTCGGGAGGGGCCCTGCGGCACCAGGAGGGAGTCCTTTTTTTTTTTTTTTTTAATGTTAATGTTTATTTATTTTTGAGACAGAGAGAGACAGAGCATGAACGGGGGAGGGTCAGAGAGAGAGGGAGACACAGAATCTGAAGCAGGCCCCAGGCTCTGAGCTGTCAGCACAGAGCCCGACGTGGGGCTTGAACTCACAGACCATGAGATCATGACCTGAGCCAAAGTCAGAAGCTCAAACAACTGAGCCACCCAAGCGCCCCTAAGACTATTTTCAAAAAAGGTCATGTTCACAGGTACCTGGGTTTAGGACTTTAACATATCTTTTTGCGGGACACAACTTAACCCTTAGCAGATGATGATGCATCAAAAAGCATATATTTAGATTTCAAATGAAAAAGTAACAATGGCTCAGCTGTCTCTTGAGTATGTTTTGTAGTCTACTAGTCTTGTGGTTTCTTCAACAAATAAACTTGTAGAGAGGCCAGAAGTAGGTTATTAAAGAGGACACAGGGGAATTGCAGAGCACAGAAGAAGTCATTTCACAACAAGGTTCAAATCCATCATGGATCCGATAGTCTTTAGAAATACAATATGCCATCTTTATGACATATTCCTTTGTTGAAGAGATTTCCCCCTTAGATCAAGTCTCTTAATTCAGACAACACACCTTTTAAATATTTCTTGGTTATTGTGCTAGAAAAAAAAATTGCATGTCTGTTTTAAAATACTTTTGGAAAGGTTAGTGACCCAACACATGTTGTTGTGAGCTGAAGTGATACAAGAGAAACACGTGGCCCAGGCGTTCACCTTCATGGTACATAGCTAAATATATTCACTGATGTTTTTGATAAATTATTCATGTTATTTCTTCCTAAAAGCAACACTGCCATTATCTTTATTGCTTATCAGATCCACTTCCTCTTTACCATATTCTTGCTTTATCTTCAGACACCTGAGAGAAATCATTGTCATGTCTTCCTAAGGTAGTGTTAGCAGTTCCATGCTGTCATTTCACAGGTTACATTACCCAGAAATAAGTTAATTATTAGCCGGAGTGATATAAAATCTGAGATGAAATGTGATCTAGAAAAGCAAAAATAAAGGAGGGAGAAAATATTCATGCCTTCAGGCATTGCGTTTTTGTTTATAGAGTATTTCACATTTTATCGTTCAAGCTTATTCCACTAAAGATGCTTTAGGTTTTTGTTCCTATAATTCATGGAGGAATGCATTTCAAGACCATTTGTTTATTCACGGATAGTGACATATAGACCCCTCTCTCTCAAATGCTAGAATCAAAATACCAGTGTATGAGATCATTGTAAATTCATCATAATTTATTGGGAGAAATAAGGTACTATAAGCTGAATGGTATATATCACTATTATTCCATAATGTTTTCAAACCTAATTAAATTTTTTTAAATGTTTATTTACTTTTGAGAGAGACGGAGACAGAGACAGAGACAGAGTGTGAGCAGGGGAAGGGCAGAGAGAGGGAGATATAGAACTCATAACAGGGTCCAGGCTCTGTGCTGTCAGCAGAGTCCTAGGCAGGGTTCGAATTCACGAACTGTGAGAACATGACCTGAGCCAGTGTCCATCCCATTAACCATTGAGCCACCCAGGCACCCCTTTCCAGACCTAATTCAAATGGAATCCTCTTTCTTTTGTCCAGAAGACTTGCATTGCATTGCTAAAGGATTTGTTTACTTAATGCAAATGTATACCACATACTGTTCTATAACCTTTAAATTATGCGTGCCTCCAATGATAGTGGTCATTTTGTGCTCTGTGTGTTAAGGAGATTATATTTTATCTTGCATTTTCATGTATCCCTGTGCAGACAGCCAAGAGACAGATTAAGAGTTTTGAATTAAGGATTGGGAGGGCGCATTTTAATCATTTTAGGTTTGAAAAGGGAGGTTTGAAGGGAATCTGATCAATAACAGAGATAAGGATGTGGTTTCTGGTATTGCCATGATAGGTAAAGGTGACAGTATTGACCTTATACTGGGACGGAATGCTTAAAATTGTAAGAAGACATCAATCTTGAAAACACTACCAAATGTCACCAACTGTACTTAATCCATATTACAGCTCCTTTACCGTAAATATCTTGGCAACTGTGGTAAAGTGTACATTTTCCATTTATAGACATTTTGACTCATTTCCTTTCACAATGTTTTTGTTTTAATATAGACCAATGTGTGACAACTGGCTGACTGGTCAGAGTGTCGAGTATGCGTATGTAGTATTACAGATTCGTATTGATTTGTGACCATGTTTTTATTCTCCCCAAAGTCTCTTTAACTTTTAGAAACCTTTGTGCCAACTAAGACCGCCTTTGGAGTATTCACCTAGAACACATGAATTGTTCATTTGCTTGTGTAGCAAGCCAATGCTCAGAAATTGTTCCTAATGAAGCCACTAAAAAGCAAACTTTTGCACATTTTACTATTTCTTTTCAACTAATACTTTGTTATGACCTCTATTGGGGGGCTTGGTTCCTTGAGCTATTATTGCATTGAGAATGATAGGGAAGATGAGGGAAGGAGTGTGCGAGGTCTGCATAATGTGACAAAGTCATGGGGCTTGGTAGGGTGGTGCTATGGACTGAATATTTGTGCCTCCCCATTCATATGTTGAAACCCTACCTCCCACCCATGTGGTGGTATGAGAGGGTAATGCTTTTGAAAGTAATTATGATTAATGAGGTCATAAGGGTGGAGCCCTTGTGAATGGGATTAGTACCCTTTTAAGAGTCACAAGAGAGCTTACTTTCTCTCTCTGTTCTCTGCCATATGAAGATGTAATGTTGTCAGGCCTTTGCAATGTGAAAGAAGGTTTTTACCAAAATCCGGCCATATTGGCCTCTGATCTAAGACTGTGAGAAATAAATTTCTGTTGCTTATTAGCCACTTAATTTATAGTATTTTGTTGTAGCAAATCTGGTTAAGACAGGTCGTTATAACCAGGCTTATATTTATCTACCCTCTGTAACTTTATGGAAAAGATTTCATTTGTACATTCTTTATAATTTTTTGCAGATGATTTTAAGATTCATCATATCTTTCTTTTGGTTAAAGCTCTCATTGCCTGAACTAAAGGATGGTTGCTCTATACGATGGTGACCCACTCCCCCAAAGGGGGAGAAAAAAAAAAGAAACAGATCCCAGTGAAACCTGGTTAGAATACCTATCATGAACTCAGTGGGTTGCATGTGAATATTATTATTATTATTAAGTGCCAATAACTATTGGCTGCTAATAATAATAATAACCTAATAGTTCAGGTACTATCCTAAGAATATTACATGTATTATTTCACCTGATTCTTATAAGAATGCCCTGAGAGTGGTATTATAATTGCTCCTATTTTAGAGATGAGTGAACTGAACCATAAGAGGATAAAATCTAGTAAGTAGCAAAACCAGAATTTGCACCCAGGAAGTCTGCTTCTAAAATGTGTCATATTAAAGCTATTCTGAACTGGGTTAAGATTAAAAGAGAAGCAAAGAGGAACAGGGTCAGTGAAAACAAAGGTACTAGCCACTCAGAGGGTTTTGCAGTATCATGGCTGAACCTCTTGGACCACAGAATAGTCCTTGAAGCTGATGTCTATACCTGATACATTTGTCTGACTCATTTCTAGCCACCACATGTGTCACAAGTCTTAACCCCACAGTCATTATTATGTGTTTCTTTCTTTAACCCAAAGGCACACAAAGCAAGAATGGTTGCCAAGGATAGGGAATTTGAAGAATTGTAAAAATACAGATAAGAAGCTAGAATAGGTGGTAAAATGAATTAATGTTGGTTTCAACTCAACTTTAAGCTAGAAAATGCTCCTGCAGTGTAGGAAAAATTTAGATTTTAGATTTTCTTTAGTATGAAGCTTACAGAGAAGCTCTTGTTCCATCCAAGGTGCAGTTAGCATCTCCCATGGCAGATGGACATTCTTTAATCTTGAGGGCCTTACACGATGTCTACTGGGAACTTAAAGAATACCTTGCTAACTGTGCAGAATCCAAAGATGTTCCCAAGAAACATAATTTGGTCCAATGTAGTCCCTGAGTTAATCCTTGACAGTGATGTCATCATTTGGAAGTCACTGAGAATGAGTACAACCCAAACCCTTGCCCCAACCCTGTGAGCTACTTACTTTACAAAACTCCCCATCAAACAAAAAATAGGACAAGAAATGATACCAGGAATGATCCACATGTGACCTTTGCAAAGGAAAAAATGGAAAAGAAAAAGAACTAACTGCAATAAGGGTCAAAACATGAAACGCATTTAAGGAAAGATGGTTCTTCTCTTGAGTATTGCCAGGACGAAAGAAAAGAGAGATGAGGAGGAGGACGGTATTGATGCCATTTACCATTTGTTGAATGTTTAAAGTGCTAAGTACTGCAATAGACATTGACGCCACACAGTTAGGGATTATTTTCCCCATTTAAAAAAATTTATTTAGTAAAAAAAATTTTATTTATTTTTGAGAGAGACAGAGTGAAAGAGGGGTAGGGGCAGAGAGCAGGAGAGAGAATCTGAAGCAGGCTCCAGGCTCTGAGCTTTCAGCACAGTGCCCGACGTGGGGCCCGAACTCATGAACTGTGAGATCATGACCTGAGCTGGTCAGATGCTTAATCAACTGAGCCACCCAGGCACCCACCACCTCATTTTTTTTAGATAAGAAAACCAAAGCTTAGATAAGCAAAGCATTTTTGTCTGAAGTCCCACAGCCATTCTTCCCATGGCAAGATTCAAATCCATTTTTTTTTATCATTCCAAAACCTGTGTTCTTCACTGCTTAGCTATATTACCTTTACACAGATGATAAGGATCCAAGTTTATGTTTCCAATTGTTGTAGACAGAATGCCTCCAGAATGCTGCCTTTGCTACTTGACTAGAATGATTTAAGAATGCACTAACGAGCTATCGAGGAGAACCATGGGGGCAATGTCCTTCTGCAGACCATCCAAAGTCCAGTGGTCTCTTGTGTCCCTATCCATGAGGTTCCATAGATGTCTGCTTATGCTGTGTATTTATGAGCACATAAGCCAAAGGGATTCAGGAAACTTTTACCCAAAGCTACTGAAAATGCTTTTTAGTTTGTCTTTCTTCCAAAATTAATTCAGTCCCTGCTGAGCTGAAAATAAAGAATAAAGACAAATACCACAGCATCTGAAAACCTGAAACATTTATTAGAACTGGAATAACCATTTTAAATATATCAAGTTTGAACTTCAGTTCCTTTGGAAAACAAGCAGCAAATCAAGAATTGGGTTTCTCTTCTAAAACTTTTTGCGGGCTATTGAAACTAGTCCTTCTACATATTATGAAGTGGTAGGCTGAATGACTTTGGAAAGTGGATTCCTGGGAGTTCTGTGCACGGAGTCTGTTGTTTGCTGACAGACGTGTCAGCAGAATCTCCAGGTACTTCCTCAAAGGATTGATACATTGTTAGAGTTACCCTTTCACCACTCTTTTTACCTCCATTATTTCTCTCTTCTTATTTGTGCTGATAAAAACCTAGACCTTAGTCCAGGAATCCATTAACCAGAAATGATCACGTCTGCTGGCTTTCCAAATGCCCTTGGTCCACAGATTTGTTGATAAGGAGTCTTAGAAGAGAGCATTATTTCTAAGCATAGGCCATATGAGGAATAACCGCGTCACCTTGGCTGGGTCTGCGCCAGGACTGTGTGTCTTCACCTGCAAGAGAGGTAATAGAAAAGCTCTAGCAGCATGGAGAGGCACTGCCCAGACATGCCTCCACGAGAGCCCTTGCCTCATAGTCCCAGAGTGTGTTCAGTGAACAGCCACCAGGTGTCTGCTTCTTCATAGTCTCTTCCAACTGTAGAGCGCTACCTCACACAAGGCCATAAACTTCCCTGAGGCAGCCTATATCTGGTGATTGGCAGGCAGGGGTCAATAAAATAAAGTCTGTCAGGCAGTATTCCCTTGAAAACTCATCATTGCAAGAAGTTGGTCTTCTTCCTCTGTCAAACTCTGACTCCTGCTTCCTTTCATAGGTGTTGATCTTCAATAAATAAATTTGAGCCAAATTCTATCTTAGCATCATGGACAAACACTTCACATTTTTTGAGCACTCACCCTGTGCAAGAAACCCTCTAAGATTTATATGCATTATCTTATTTCCTTGTATCAACAATCTTACAAATTAAGTACTGTTATTACTCCTTCTGTAAGTGAAGGAACAAACTTGAAGTCACAGATTTGGGATTTGGGCTCAGGCTGCCTAAATTCAAAACTCGGATATTTAGCCACTCATTTTATTACTTATGTTTGAGGCATATTTGGTGTTTTCAGGTAACTTGGTATACGGAGCATAGTCAGAGGGCTGCGAATATTAAGAAAGTTGATGAGAAAGAAAGGTTTGAAACTCAAGAAAAAATTAATCTGGGGGAGGGTGTAAAGGTTAAATTCACAAAAGGACCGGTATGAAGAAGATGATCTACTGGTGGCCTGTGGGGGGAAAGCAGGGTTGTGGGGATTTCTGGGTTGAGAAAACAGAAGGATAAAACCACAAGCTCTGAGTCTCAAGAAGTTGCTTGAGACAGGAGTTGAATTCGAAACTATTTGAGACCAAAAGAGTTTCTAGCAGATATGGACGTGAAATTGGTTGGAACTAAAAAAAAAATAAAAAGCTTCCTGAAGATGGAATTCTGCAATCATGTTGTGCAGGGTCAATTATTGCCTCCCTATGTCCATTTTGTAAGCTCTAGAATTTCCCCCACACTTTGTGGCCATCAGCGGGATAAGCTCGCATTCTGCTAAGAATCAGAGAAAGGAACTCAGCACTTGCCACTGAAATGCAAGAGCAGGATAGTTAAAGTCCACAGTCTAGGATCAAGGAAATCAATCCAGAACTTGGAGAGTAATCACGAATGAAGCCAGTTTACCACAGAGGAACAGTAGGACAGAGATTCTTGGAATGAAACCTGCAAACAGAAATTGAAATCAGGAATAGAATCATGAGCCAAACCAAAGGCAGAGCACAGAAGATGGAGTTACAAGAGTCAGTCAGCTGGACCAGCTGTTCTGCAACCCTGACTGCACATAAGAATCACCGGGTGAGCTTTCAGAGAAAAACATGGATGCCTGGGCTTCACCTCCAGTCAGGATGGGACAAGGCATTGGTTTTTTAGGTGAGTCTCAGGCATTATGATGGTCATGTTCTATTGAGCTAGAGACACAAAATGTCAATAAGTCACCAGGATTCATACATAGGCTAAAAGAGAATTGCCAGGAAAGGTCATTCCCAAGTTGTGCCCAATCAAGGTAGAGTCTCAGGTCTACCTTGACTCTGCAAAATCATCTAGACAGCCTGCTTCACAGCACAGAGCATGAACAAGTGGAAAACAGATCGTGCCAGCATTCTCCTCATTATGGCCTCAAGGCAGCTCAGAGAGCAGAAGTTCACCACCTATAGATTCATCATAATCACCATAAATCCACATATTTTAAAAACAATTGAAAGTAGATTATATAAATTCACACAAGACAGCTAATTTTTGGTAGAAAATCAGATAAAAATAGTATAGAAATTGATTCAGAATAAAGTTACCACATAAAGAAATGCAAAATAAATTTGTATGTAATAAGCAAAGGCAATTTTGGTCCTAAACCACTGTCTTTTGCCTATCCAACAACATGCTTCCTCCTTATCAGCAAAGCTTGGGGCAGGACAAAGACAGAAGTCTTTGATTTTTGGAAAGTTTGTTCCTCCCCAGGCTTCCATACAGGAGGAGTCAGAGGAAGTCAGCTGGGTTGACTCAGAAAATTTTTTTTCTATTTAGCTAAGAAGACAGAACGTCATGAAAGGAAAGACTTTTGCCCTATTTTTCCCTTCTCGTCTGGAGTGGCAGACATTAGAGTTCTCAGGCTTTGGATTGTATTAGGGTCACCTGAGGAACTTGGTGACCATGGGCCTGGGCTCTATTCTCAAGGAGCATGTACCTCTGCTTTATCCACTCTCTATGTGATTTCAATGCACACAAAAGTTTGAGAACTATCGCTAGAACCTCAGCAGCTATCCTGTGTCTGATAGGAAATGCAAAGAGATGGGTTCCCAGATGAGATGCTGAACCAATCCCAACACTTATCTTCAGCCTTCTTGCTATGTAAGAAGAAAGGAAAAAACCTACTTAAGTTATTGTAATTGTAGCTAAAAGCATTCTCAGTTGATACACAGCCAAAGCAAAAGCAAAGAATCACAACCAATTATAATATCCCCAAGCCCATAAAATCAAAATGTTCCAGTTGCTCAGAAATAAGTCAATTTAAGCCCTGAGGCCAAAGAAAAATTCTTCCCTAGGTCCGCATAAAGGAGACACTGCCTGCCATGATGAGTAACACTTTCAGTAATATTCCTACAGGAGATAAAAAGAACATTTCACACAATCTCTCTACACTGTCTCAATGCAAACTACCAAAGCATAGTCCAGTAAAGGTAATTCACAAAAAAGATGTAGATTGCAGAGAATCTGACTCAATCCAGGAATGCTATTTGAGCTATCTGGATGACTAGTTGTTGCATAATATGAAAAGATAAAAATCATAAAGGAAAGCTAAGAATTGATTGATTGATTGATTGATTAGCATGGGCTTCTCATAATTTGGTTTGACAATCTTTTCTGACTTCAGATATAAGCATGAATTTTTAATTATTCATAATTACCCAATACTTACCAAATAGTCCGTACTAGCTCTATTTTCCTCAGCTTTATCATTGAAGTATAAACAAAATTTCAAACTCTGCTTGGTCCAGTTGTATTTTGGGTTTGTTTTTCAGCTCTAGGAGTCTTCTTGGGCTGGACCCTCACCCATCCCAACAGCTTCTAAAAGGAGTTCAAACATTACTGAAAAGAGCAACCATGGTCAGGACTGCTTATGAAAAATCAAGTGACAGCAGCCAGGAATGGAAAAACATTGGGCCCTTTGATGCACATGCAGGCACGGGAAGGTTGCTCTGGTGCTGGCCTACAATACCTTCAAGCCACAGATCTGGACCTGGTCATTGGGTCTCACTGAATAGCAGAATTATTGCCTTATATAATTATAGAAATTACTGCTTTGTGCTGAATTGGATTAATTATAATCCATAGCAGACACACGGTTCTATAAGCCAATAGCTCCTTCTTCCTAGGCTAGAGATGACCAAATACTGGATGCATTTCCATAAGATTCATGGGGACAACCTCTTTTGTTATCTTCCTCTTCATCTCAGATTTTTCTCTGGATCAGTACCCATACTTTCCTCCTTTAGTCCCATCTCAGAGGGAGAATTACTTTATCTTTTTGTAGAATATGTATTCCACTTGTTATCTTGATGCCTTTTGTCCTTCTATTCTCTCAGCCCATCAATCATCCTTGTTCTTCATCTTTAACTCTTCAGTTTCCTCTATTTATGCCCTTCCAATTACAAACATGTCTCTACATTCCAGATCCTGAAACAAATCCCTCCCCTGGTCCTCCCTTTGCATAAGCGACTGTCTGATCTCTTCTCTTTAATAGGGAACTTCTAAAAATAGCAGACTGTGCTCAAAGACTTCACTTAGAACATCCTCTGCGCACCCTCCCCCCCCAGTTTCAGTTTACTTTCCAATGCTTTGAAAAATAAGATCATTGTCTAAAACTCCACTATATCTTGCTTTTTAGAATAACTTCAATAAATTAATTATCCAAGTCTATTGCTTTTTTACAGTCTTATCTTGTTTTCCTCACCACCTGACATTGCTAATCACTCTGCTTTCAAAATTTCTTCACCCTTGGTGTCAATGGTGACACTCTTCTGGTTTTTCCTGAAACTTATTTTTTTTTTTTAATTTTAAAATGTTTATTAATTTTTGAGGTAGAGAGTGTGAATGGGGGAGGGGCAGAGAGAGAGGGACAAAGATATCCAAACAGACTTCATACTGATTGCAGCAAACCCTATTGGGACTCAAACTCACCAATTGTGAGATCATAACCTGAGCCGGAATTGGATGCTCAACTTACTGAGCCACCCAGGTGCCCCTATTGTAACTTTTACTTCTTTAGTAAATTATTTTTCCCCCACCTTCTTATACACACAGACACACAAATAGACACATTTATACACACATGCACACAAAAGCTTTCCATGGAAGAATGATACCATGTCTACTCTCACTCTCCACTGAAAATGACTAGTCACCAAGTGGCAGCTGAATTCGGGCAGTAAGGCAGGGTGAGTGGGAGATGGAGATTTAACTCTCTTAGAATATAGGCAACTTCAGTACCCCAATTCCGTTCCTAGGCCATTTATCATCTCCTGTGGCAATTAAATTAATCATTTTTACCCAAATGACACCCATATTTATTCACATTTAGCCCTGATTTTTTTTTAAGAGGGCTTTATGCCCAGCACAGACCCCAGTGCGTGGCCAGAACCCAGGATCATGAAATCAAGACCTGAGCTGAGATCAAGTCAGGCACTCAGCCGACTGAACAACCCAGGTGGCCATAGTCCCAATTTTTCTATCCAGATTCAGACCAGAATAGCCATTTTCCTGCCTGTTCTGTACGACTATTCTGACAACCTTTCCAATGCTTCATGTCCAAAGTCAAGCCTCTAGGCTTACCCACAACACACTGTACCTAGCACAATACCTTGTAAAACAAATGTCTAATTTTTGTATTTTAAGAGTTTAAGCAGTTATATACTATTTTAATAAAGCCAGGTTTTAAAGCATATTTGTGCATAAAAGTTGTGACCAATTTTTAAAGTCATGAGAAGGTTTTACCACTGAGCTACATTGAATGGCAAGAGCCTAAGGCACTTCTGGTTCTTTCCATTATTTCTCAAATATACAATTTTCAGACCCCTTAACAGCGCATTTGTCCCTCTCTGGTCAAGATCTGTCTTGTTAATATTCCTTTTAAAAATATGACTGGGGCGCCTAGGTGGCTCAGTCGGTTGAGCGTCTGACTCCGGCTCAGGTCGTGATCTCGCGGTCTGTGAGTTCGAGTGCCGTATCCGGCTCTGTGCCGACAGCTCAGAGCCTGGACCCTGTTTCGGATTCTGTGTCTCCCTCTCTCTCTGCTCCTCCCCCACTCATGCTCTGTCTCTCTCTGTCTCAAAAAAATAAACGTTAAAAAAAATTAAAAATATGACTCCTGAAATTGACAAAATGAGTTCAGCACTACTGCATTACTCTGTAAGTTTTGTAGACACAGCTAAGCCTAATAACCATTTCAACCTGCTATGTGGCTACTGGCTTCAATTTCAAGTAATAACTAGAGCAGCATGGGCCTTCTGTGTGTGTGTGTGTGTGTGTGTGTGTGTGTGTAAGAGAAAATGGTAGAAGAACAAAGGGTGGAATTTGCTTTTTGTATGTAACTTACTTCACAGTGCCCTTCCATCATCAAATACAGCATCTGAAAATGGACCCATCGTTTTGTGAAAATAGTTTGGGGAGTAGAAATAGGTCTTTAAGCTGCATGGATGTTCTGCTGTGATCCAATGATTAGACAACAGATGGACAAACACATAAACACTAAATAAAAAATATGTGCCAAATTCATGTCCCAGGATTTATTCATGAGCCTATGAAAACTTGAAGACTTATGTGCAGATATGCATATTTATGAAGCTGAAAACAATGGCATATTATTATTTTCTAACCTACAGGCCTCTTGATTTTATGTGTGCATAAAATGACTAATTTTGAGATGCAATGTTTTTTACCTGCATCTGTCTTTTTACATGATGGGTGAAAGAGAAATCCCCACAGTCATATAGATTGATTTAAAGTCATAAAGTTAAAATTGATTTCAAGATCTCGTCTGACTATCGGATATTGCCCAAGTCTTTGCTGTTTGCTTTATTAAAGAGTTTAATGATTTTGAGTGATCTAAGATCTCACTAAAAGCAACTGAAGCCTATATTAGCCACATAAAGAGCCGAGTCCAAGTTTATGCAGCAAAATTTTAGACTTGTATTATTCCACAGTTATTTAGTTAGGTGAGAAAAAAGCGGAATTAATTTCTCTTGTTGAACATCTGAATGGAAAAAACAAGAGCAATGAACATTTTTGAGTGTTCCTATGGGCCAGGCATTGTTAAAAGCACTTTTCATTTTAATCTCATGATAACCCATCAAAATGGGTAATGCTAACACTCCCATTACACAGATAAGGAAATATGGACCCAGAGCAGTCCCACTGCTAGTTAATAATGGAGTCAGATTTCAATTTAGGGGGAAAATCTCCAGAGTCAATATTTAACTTTTGTGTTATGTTAACTATTTCCCAAATAAATATGAGTAGCATTTTAATTTTGTGGTAATGCTATATGTATTTAATTTTCAATTAATTCATTCAATTATCTTCATAATTCTGGCTAAAATTTCAGCAACTTAACATTCACTATGTGAAAAGTCGAAAGTACAACATACCAACATCTTGGGTTTTCCCAATACTCCCCCAACCCACAAAACTTTTCAAGGAAAATACCTCAAATTCGGGGGAACCTGACCCATGTATGCCAGTCCATAGATCTGAAACCAGAGTAGTAATTTTGCAGGATGACCTAGTGACCCCAGCCACAGTTCATTCCTGGGATAGGTACTTGACTTAGACTGAGTCAAATGATCCCTTCCTTGGGAACTTGGGGACAGAAACTCTCCCTGTCATATCTCTCAGTTATGATATATAAAATATGAAATTTATTGTCAAATTGGTCTCCATACAACACCCAGTGCTCATCCAAAAAAAAAGGAAAAGAAAAGAAATGTAATTAGTAATTATCAGGGCATGGTTCTTCAAACTGAATTGGGGAAGGGATTTCACTTTGAGTTCTGTGAAAAAGTATAAATACTGTGCTTTGATTATGAATAAAAATAATTTTTCCAGTTGTAAAGATAAAAAAATAAAATAAATAAAATATGAACACTTTTTGAAAGTTATGCTGCACCACTATGTAGACTTGGGGGCAGCACAAGAAGAGAAAAATATACATTCATGGGAAAAAGT
This sequence comes from Herpailurus yagouaroundi, assembly GCF_014898765.1. NCBI lineage: Eukaryota > Metazoa > Chordata > Mammalia > Carnivora > Felidae > Herpailurus > Herpailurus yagouaroundi. The sequence continues at coordinate 21,478,408 of NW_024412429.1, forward strand.
CAGATAAAAGACAAAGGAGTGTTCCAAGTTCTCCATAAGAGTTCCAGTCTTGTGGCCCATTTCTGAAGCCCACTGGACTTCACGTCTTCTGGTTCCGTAATACATTTTGGTATACATAGTGGCTCTGGGATATCTTTCTAATATCCTTTCTCTTTTGCTTCAACTGGTTCTAGTTGTGTTTCTATTACTTGAAAACAAAAGAATACTAATGAGTTTCAACAAAACAAAACATTGTATTTAGAAAAGGTATGCATGTTATATATATTCATTATATTTAATTAAATCTATAATAGGAAAGCACTTTAAACATTTTTGCTGAAACATTTTCAAACATTTTTTACCAGCTGCACCAATCTCTGAAGTTTCACCCTTTGAAGGGGTAGATGAGAAAAAAAAATAATTGAGTTTTACTAGGCTGGGCTTATCAACAAAACTAGTCATTTATAGTTCTACTTGCCTGAGGACACGTAGTTGTTTTTTTTGTTGTTGTTGTTTGTTTTTTTATGTTTATCATCTAGGGTCGTGAAATAAAGTTTCCAGCATTTCAAAAGAATGCTGAAGACACGGTGTTTCTTTTGACCTCTATTTGCAGCTCCTGGGTCAAAATGTTACCTGTCTTGGGCAACTTTCCAGCGGGGTTATGGGTCTTTTAGCAGCCAAGGTTCTGGGACACTGGATGTGAGCCAGGCTCCATGTGGGCAGAATAATGATACATTGAAGACAAATGAAAGGCTCCACCCGGTTTTAAAAATTTCCCTCAGACACTGCCCCGGTGAGAATGCTTTAGTGAGGAAAAGGGGAAACAAAACCTTAAAATCATTCTACCGTTGTCCATTTTAGTCAAATGCCAAGTGAGAAGTCGGGACAGGCACAGAATTAAAATGCTATCACTAAGATGAGCTGTGGCTAACATGGTACATTGACTAGGTAGTAAAAAATTCAATCAGAGCCAAAGCTGTGGCATTAGTACAGTCTGTATTTTATTTAACTGGACTGTTCTCATGTTAGGTGGTGCTTTATTATCAGGAGTCAGGTGGCTGGGATGTAATACTGATGTTTCATTTAGTGAGAGTATTTACCCTGTAATAGCTAATGAGTGCTCAGTGTTTGAGAGAAAAAAAAAAAGAATAGGAAAAATTATCACAGGTAATCTGAGTTAATGTTCAAAAGAGATCATTGCTGTTATAGTTTGACTGAACAGTAAATGGTTCTCTCAAATATTTGAGAAAAATCATTTGCTACTGAATTTTATAGGTCCTTCTTGTTTTTTTTTAGGGCTCCTGGTAGTCACTTCTATAAGTGGCTGTAGATGCAGATTCAACAAATACTTATTGAGCACTGACTTTGCATTTACAGGAAAAGTATGATGGAAAGATCTTTGGAATTAGTGATCTTTGTCACAAATCACAGCTCAGTCCCAGTCTGGGCCATGAGGATAACAAATTAAAATTTATTTTCTCACCACTACTCTAACACTGCCCTTGTTTCTTTACCCCTAACACCTCTGGTCGTGGAGTTAGAGGGTGTTCCTGTAGGTTCAGCATGCAGGTGCAAGGGATGTTCAAGGGTTGCTGGGGATCAGAAGGAGAGAAAGACTTTCAGATGTCAGAGGAGTGCCATTATTGGTCTATTTATAATGACCACAAAAGGGGCAGAGGAATAAGAGCAGCCAAAACCTGGAAGCGAAGGCCAGATACTGGAGCTGAAGAATATGTGCCAGAATACCGATGTATTCCCATGGTCCAAGGACCTGCAGGACAGAGTGTCCAGGGGTGTTCCAAAAGCCCTAAAAAATGTCCCCAAGAGAATCAGCTGCCCGCTGGTCCCAAGGGCCCAAATCTGTCTGGAACAACTTTAAGCAATACTTTTCTTGTATATTTACTGCTCCAAGTATCAGAGAGGGGGTGGCAGGCAGGGGAAGGAAGACAATAGTGATGTAGAAAAATAAGAAAATGTACAATCATAATGACATCTTCCATTGCCTCCTTCCAGCAGCAAGGGCTGGGGAGAACCTGAAGTTAAGAACTGTGGTCATGATCTGAAAGTAGCAACCTAATTTCCGAATGAGAATACAATGCTTTTTGAAGTAACCCAGGACTCAGTTACCTAAAAGTGAACAGAAAAGCCACAAGGACTGTGAGAAATTTCAGCTCGAGACTGGTGATGAATACATTTGATGAAGGGTCAATGGGAGGCAGAACCAAAACATTTATTTTAATTACATCCTGAGTTTTTCTTGTTCATTAACTTGGTAGAACAACTGAGCCATTATTATTTTCCAAACACTATACTAAGTGCTTTTTGTGCATTATCTCATTTTAACTCTCACATCAAATACACAGATTAGATATAATTGTCTCTATTTTGAAAATGAGAAAAAAGGAGCTTGGACGAGTTCAGCATTTTGCCCAAGGTCATATGTGAACTAAGTGGAAGAACTGAGATAATAGCTAGGTCTGTCTGATTCATGAGTCCATGTTCCTAATGACTGCGCTTTTAACCCCTAACATGTACTGTTGGCACAAAGGAACTAGTCATAATTCAGTAAAAAGGTTTGAGAGAAAGATCTTTCATGGAACAGCATGTAAGACATTCCAGTTTTGTAAGTATATATATACATATATATATATATTTCTATATAATATATTTATTTCTATATATATTTCTATATATATTTACTTCTCTATATATTTCTATATGTGTTTATATGAACGTGTGTGATGATTATGTGTGAAATATTTTTAAAGTCTAGATAAAGACCATGCCTTTTCTTCAGCTGGCTGTGGCTTTTTCCTTCTATTTGCTTACCTTTGTTTCTGACTTTTCTACTATTATTGCTTTTGTACAAGGTTGAATAATCTTTTATTTTTTATTAATTAAAACTATATAGCCCTTCTGTGTATTATATTTTATATTCTTGGGTTTAATTATGTGACTGATGTTTCCTTAAATTTATTTCAATATTTCTATCCCCAGATTTGATTTAAATCAGGAAACTGCCCTCCCGAGCAGTTCAGCTTCTCTTGGTCCACATGTATACCAAGGGCCAAGGCTCTCCCAAGTGCTCCATGGTAGGTAGGGAGGACAGCTCAGTTTCTCTTTCAGAAAAGATAGTTGATCACGTCACACCTTCTAGCACAATATATGCACATTCATTACTTTCTATCAGCATATTACTATTAAGAATACAATGAAACTGCAAGACTCCAACTGTATGACATTCAGGAAAAGAAAAATGAGAATAGGAAACAGATCAGACCCCCAGGGTCTGGGGGTGGGGAGGTGTTGGCTACAGATAAGCATGGAGTAATTTGAAGGGTAATATTGTTCTATAAGGTACAGTTGCTCACTGTATATGTTTGTCAAAACTTGCAGAACCGAACATTAAAAATAGGGAATTTTTGGGGTGCCTAGGTGGCTCAGTCAGTTGAGCGTCAGGTCATGAGTTCGAGCCCCACATCAGGCTCTGTGCTAACAGCTCAGAGCCTGAAGCCTGCTTTGGATTCTGTGTCTCCCTCTGTCTCTGCCCCTCCCTCGCTTGCACTCAGTCTGTCTCTATCTCTCTCAAAAATAAACAAACATTAAAAAAATTAAAAAAAAAAAAGAAATTTTCCAGTAGGTATATTGTACCTAAGTAAAAAAAGGGGGGTGGGCGGAGAAGAAATACAATATAAATCTTGACATGTCTTTCTCAGTTTTGCTTTTTAGTCATATGGGAAAAATAATATTCAATACAAGATCTTATTGCTCAAAGCGTCCTCTTATCAACACCACTAAACTTAATTGTTCTTCTCCTTGAGGTCTCCTTTCTCTTCTCACTGTTAGCAAGTTCGGTAAAGAACACCATTGTGGCCACATATAAATGAAGGCATTGTCTCTCTCTCCCCAGCCTCCATGTATCTTGGAGCAATGATTAATTTATTTTCATTCTATTTTTTAAATAATTAGCTTTATCTTTAAATTTCATTTGAGGAAAAACAATTTTTTCTTAAGAAATGTTTAAGATCATTATTTATTTATTTATTCTGGAAAACATCTAGAAGAGTGGTTTTTGACCATGGCTGTACAATGGAATTACTCTAGGAGCTTTATAAAAATTACTGGACCTGCAGTTCAACTTACAGGGATTCAGACATATGGTTTGAGTGTAGACTGGGGACAAGGATTTCAGAATCTTCCCAAAATATTCTAATGTGTCTAATTATTATCAAAGTTGAGACAATAGAAAGTTTTTAGAATAACCTTTTCTTCCCAATATAAACTTCTTTCATAGCTATTCTTAAAGAAGGAAATGTTTATTTTTAGCATATATGTGCACCTGTACAGTGATTGCCTTACACTGCTGAAGTGATTTGTGCGTGTGTTCATGACTAATGATGATTCATTGTATTTCTTATATTTCCTTTCCAAGTGACACTTGTGGCTGCACAAAGGTCTCAGCAGTACCTTACCTTGGCAGGCAGGCTGGAAGTAGAGATGACAGGTGTAGAAGAATCAGATAATCTAGATTTTCAAATTGTACTTGGTTAGTAGCTACCTAATCCATCTGTGCGTAAGGAGTAACATTATGCCAAGTGAATACAACTGCAAGATCTCTCATAAAAGAGAAAAGAGAATCAAGCCACAGGTGGGAATGAAAATGAAATGTGAACAGTCAAGACAGCTCAGATTCACAAGATAAGGGGAAAGGACACCTGATTGCATTTTATTTAGGAAAATACTTTTTGTTGGTGGTGTCCAGTCTAGAATCATGTGTGGACTTCCCTGACCAAACTCCCTGAGGGTACACTAGGTACCCAACTGAAACAGACGGAGATCTTTCTGGGGAAGTGAAGCAGGCGAGAATGTTTTTTAGACTTTCAATATTTACTGATTGTAGGTGTCTACTAGAAATGGTATCATTCTGGGCTGGACATCAAAAGGCCTATGTAATGCTCCTACTCCAGCTTCCTGGCTGAAATCAATGATTAAACCATCCTTACTCTCAGTTTTCACATCTATTAAATGTAAGTACAACCTACCTAGATAAGTATTGTTTGGATGAAAGGGTATTATATCAGTGCTGTAAAGTCAAGGCATTATCATCTAAATAATAACCTCTGTATTAATTCATAAAGATTATAATAAAGTTTAGGGTCTAATGCATAACTGTATGGACTTCCTGTCTCCTTGCCCAGAAGTTCCATTCCCATCACTGGTGCTACTTAGCTTGGACCAGCTCGTTCTAATCAGACAAGACATCAGACAAGGAGCCTGGACCAGTGATTCACTATAAAACTAGACTTTTAGATTCTGCTATGCCCTAAACCTCAGCTCTCTAACTAATCTCTGGCCTTCTCTCCCCATCCCTTAGCCCCTGTTCTCATATCTTGAACTCTGAAACAATTCCTTTCAAATGTCTATACTATTTTTCTCTTGCCAATTCTCCTGGCTTCTAAAGTCTTACTCTTGAAACTGTGTGACCCAATATCCTTGATTTATGTCTGTCCTAGAGCTTCCCAGTTTCCTAAGCAAGGCTTCCTTAACTCTGGGCTCACCTGCCAAGACTTCCCATCTTACCTCACAGACACTGAGAACACATACAGATCATTGAGATTTTCTATGGGCCAAGATCTTTGCCAAGCACTTCGGAAGAGACATATTACTTGTCATTGTTATTTTGTATCTGAGGAAACTGGGGCTTGGAAACCAATATTTGTATATGACAATGGTGTATTGGATGAATGTAACTCAGAGGAGTCCATGAGCTTTGTGATATTTGTAACCCAACCCAGTACAACAAAATAAATCATTAAATATGAAATGCAGAATGTAAGTCCCTCTGTCGAAGTGAAGTCAGTCTTTCTATTAGTCACATAAAATGATTAGTCAGAATTAAAGAAATTTTGGGGTTATCACAAGATTGTCATCCAACCTCTCTAAATTATTTCTGAAGAAGAAATAATCAAGCAAAGCTTAAAAACTCCTGGCACTAACTCAGTATTTTAAAAAGTATCTTTATGGATTTAATTTTTTTCTCTTAAAATGGCCTTCCATTTTGACTGAGTTACAATCATACCTACGACCAATGAATCAGCCTTAATCTTTCTATGTTCCCATGGCCCATTCAATTATTCATTTATTTAGTATGTATTTATGGAGTGCCTACAATGCATCATGAACTGTGTTGTGGTTGGGGGTAGGCAATCATGAGGAAAAAAGACATGATTATGACCCTCATGGCTCTTAAACCTAGTAAAGGAAAAATACAAAAAATAAAATAATTTCGGATAAAGGAAAAATGCCTATTAAAAAATAAACAAGGTGTCAGGGTGCCTGGCTGTTTCAGTCAGTAGAGCGTGAGACTCTTGATCTCAGGGTCATGAGTTCAAGCCCCACACTGAGCGTGGAGTCTACTTTTTAAAAATACAAATAAAATAAACAAGGTGCTTTATTAGAAACACTGGGTTAGAAGTGTTGTCTTTTAAATAGGACATTAAATTAAATAATTTATTTTTTTTATTAAAAAAATTTTTTTTAACGTTTTATTTATTTTTGAGACAGGGAGAGACAGAGCATGAACAGGGGAGGGTCAGAGAGAGGGAGACACGGAATCTGAAACAGGCTCCAGGCTCTGAGCTGTCAGCACAGAGCCCGACGCGGGGCTCGAACTCACAAACTGTGAGATCATGACCTGAGCCGAGGTCGGCCGCTTAACCGACTGAGCTTAACCGACAGGCGCCCCTAAATTAAATAATTTAAGTAAGTTATCCAAGGAGGCATCTCCAAAGCAGAGGCATTTAAACTGAGACCAGAAAAGCAGGAAATATCCAGTTGAGCCATATGAAATATGTAGGTGCTAGAAGAAGAGTGACCCTGGCGTGAGAGATCACCAAACATAAAAATAATACAGTGGCAGGGTGCTGGGTGGCTCAGTTGGTTAAGCATCCAACTCTTGGTTTCAGCTCAGGTCATGATCTCACGATTCATGAGTTTGAGCCCCTCATTGGACTCTGCACTGACAGCACGGAGCCTGCTTGAGATTCTTTCTCTCCTTCTCTTTCTGCCCCTTCCCCAATTGTGCTCTCTCTCTCTCAAAATAAATAAATAAACTTGGAAAAAAAAAAAAAAAGAAAATTCCATCAGCCTCTTAAAAAAAGATAATACAGCAGCAAAGAGATTGACGTGTTTTGGCCAGGGACAGATGGCCCTGTAATTAGAATAGAATGAACAAGTGGAAATTAGTCCTGAGATGAGGCTGGAGAGTGAAAAGGGCCAGGTCATGTGGTACCTTGAAGGTCACAGAAAGGAGTTTGGATTTCATTTTGTTTTTATTTTTTAAATTTTATTTATTTATTTTTGTGTGAGAGAGAGAGAAAGCACAAGCAAGGGAGGGGCAGAGAGAGGGGGACACAGAATCCAAACCAGGCTCCAGTCTCTGAACTGTCAGCACAGAAACTGATGTGGGGCTCACACTCATGGGCCATGAGATCACGACCTGAGCTGAAGTTAGACACTCAACCAACTGAGTCACCCAGGGGCCTGGATTTCATTTGAAACGTGCTGGGAATCCGGGAATGCATTTGTGATGGCTAATTTTAGGTGTCAACTTGAGTGGGACAGATATTTGGTCAGACATTATTTTGAGCATTTCAGGGAGGGTTTCCTGGATGGGATTTACATTTAAATAAGTACTGTGAGCAAAGCAGATTGCCTTCCCTGATGTGGGTGGGACTCATCCAATCAGTCGAAGGTCTGAATAGACCCCAAAGTCAGAGATGACTTCCTGCTTGACTGCCTTCACACTAGAACACTGGGTTTTTTCCTGCCTTCAGGCTTGAACTGAAACCTCTGCTCGGCTCTTCCTGGGTTTCGAGACAACTGCCATTTGGAGAGGAACTATAGCTGCAACTCTTCTGGGTCTCCAACTTGCTGACTCACCCTGCAGATCTTGGGACTTGCCAGCCTCCATAATCATGTCAGCCAGTTCCTTATAATAAATCTCTTTTACACACACACACATCCTATTAATTCTATTACTCTGAAGAACTGTGACAACAGAGCAGTGAACATTTTTCTTAAGCAGGGGATTGATATAATCCAATCTGGTTTTAACTCCACTGACTGCAGTGTGGAGAGTAGATTGAAGGGAGATGCGTTAAATACAATTTTGTTTCTGAATGTTCTTTGGTTCTCCCTGTAAAAAGATATACCTCCTTCCCCTTGGAATCAGTGTTGACCTTATTACTTTCTTTGGCCAATAAAGTCTGAGCAAAATAATTGATGACACATCATAGCATAAGTTCTAAGAGCCACATGCAGTTTTGCCATTGTTCTTTTCCCTTGGCCACGAGAGCCGCATGTCCCAAATAGGGGCTTCTTCTTCAGCCTAGACCTCCAGTAAGGAAGACACATGGGGCAGAGCCATAGCCAACATGTAATGTGAGCCAGAAACAAGCCCTTACCAATGTAAGCTACTGAAATTGGGAGTTGCCTGGTACTATAGCAAAAAGTGGTGTAAACTTACCAATAGAGAGAAGTTAGAAGGCTGTTGCATTTGTCCAGGTGAGGGAAGCCGCAGGCTTAAATAAAAATAGTGGCCGCAAAGGTAAAGATGAGTGGAGGGGCTTGAGATAGTTTGCATATCGTGAAGGTTAATTCTATGTGTCAAGTTGGTTGGGCTACAGTACCGGCTTGTTTGGTGCAGGATATTTGGGAATGTGGTTAACATCTATAGTCACTTGACTTTAAGTAAAGCAATTAACCTTCAAGATGTGGGTGGGCCTCATGCATCGGAAGGCCTTAAGAGCAAATGTGTGAGGGGTCTCAGAGAATTCAGGGAATTCTGCCATGAGGCTGTAACCAAAATTCTGCCTTACTTTCCAGCCTGCTGATTTACGCAATGGGTTTCAGACTTGCCAGCTTCCACAATCACGTGAGCCAATTCCTTAAAATAGATCTGTCTCCCTCTCTCTGTCCTTCTCTTCCCCTTTCTGTCCTTTTCTCCCTCTCCCTCTCCCCCTCTCCCCTTCTCTCTGTCTCTCTCTGTCTGTATGTGTATATACGGAGAACCCATAGCAGATAAATGACTAATAGAGATCCAGAGGAAAAGGACTTGCTTGTGATTGGACACGTGGAGCTATGTTTCTTAGGGCCTTGCCCGTACACCTTGGTGGATGGGTACATAACACACGATCTATGTCTCTGAATGATGGTTACATTCAGTAGTAGAAAAATTGAATCTCTAATTCAAAAAATACCTCAAGCATTTCTGAAAAGCTTGGAAAGCAATTGGAATTTCATTGATAAAAATTTTATTTTATTTTATTTTATTTTTTTTAATTTTTTTTCAACTTTTTTATTTATTTTTGGGACAGAGAGAGACAGAGCATGAACGGGGGAGGGTCAGAGAGAGAGGGAGACACAGAATCGGAAACAGGCTCCAGGCTCCGAGCCATCAGCCCAGAGCCTGACGCCGGGCTCGAACTCACGGACCGCGAGATCGTGACCTGGCTGAAGTCGGACGCCCAACCGACTGCGCCACCCAGGCGCCCCACATTGATAAAAATTTTAAAAGGCACCAAAGTATTATTGGTTTTTCTGGGCTTTATGGAAAAAAAGAAAATCTGCACCAGAACTGTGAGCAGCCGTCAAGAAAGTCCTATGAAATAAAACAGTCCCTGAAACAGGATATTGATTTTCCACATTGTTTAGTAATGCACATCAAGAGCTATTCACTCGTATCCTAGTCACCTTAAAATGCAACTCTGAAAATAGTGAAGGTGGAAGAAAGCTCCTAAGATGTGCTGAGCTTCAGAAATTGAAAGAAAACAGTTACTTCCCCCTTCCTATGCACCGCCCCCCATCAGCCAGCCGGGCCACAGGCAGAGAAAGCCAGGACCTGCAAATATGATTTACAGACCCTTGGTGGCTACAGGAATAAAATATTAATTCCTCACAGTTCTCCCACTGGGGTGATCCTTCATTACAAACACAGACGGGATAAACAGCAGTGCTCACACAACTAGAGTGTGCATTATACAGGTCTGGTCACAAGGCCAGACCAAGAGAGCACCTGGAGGTCGTAATGGAGAATCATGGGGCTCACACAGTATCTCCGCCCCTGCAGTCTTAGCTAGGAATCACATATCTGCTACGCCGAAGACAGAAGTCCACATGTACTATCAAGTTGGGTAGTTAGCTCATTACAGTCCAGTGATCACGGGCAAAGGAACCAACACATATATATATTTTTTCAATATATGAAATTTATTGTCAAATTGGTTTCCATACAACACCCAGTGCTCATCCCAAAAGGTGCCCTCCTCAATACCCATCACCCACCCTCTCTTCCCTCCCACCCCCCATCAACCCTCAGTTTGTTCTCAGTTTTTAACAGTCTCTTATGCTTTGGCTCTCTCCCACTCTAACCTCTTTTTTTTTTTTTCCTTCCTCTCCCCCATGGGTTTCTGTTCCAACACATATTTTTTTCTTGAAAAGCCTTCTTATATTCACAATTATAAATATGTGTGATAATGATAATTAGAGCCTAATTTTTCAAATTCACTCCAGGGTCTCCTGCTAATTTCTCCTTTTTGTTTGTTACCTTAAATCATTTTAAAAGGTAAGTTCCCTATTGTATCCACCTGATCTTTTCTCTCTTTCTTTCTTTCCTTTTTTTTTTCTTGACTGAGCTTCAGTTATATGTTCTTGTTTTGACTGTTCAGTAGTTACCAGGAATCTTATCAGTAGAAAAGTATTAGAATTTTTTTTTTCTCAGACATGTACTCACTTCTGCTGGTGAAAAAAGTTATTTATTATTTTAATGAGCAGAGATTTCATTCTTGACTTAAAAAAAAAAAAAAGGAATGTCCAAGGATTCTAGACTTATTGAAAAAAAAAGACACTTTTTATAGTGGGAATTAGATACAGGTTTTGCCATGGCCCTTTCTTGAGTACCAGCGATTCTTTTTTCCCCATTCCAATTTTGTATTCTCTCTTTTCCCTCTTGCTGGGAGCTTCAGATCTCATCTAGCAGGACTGGCGCTGTGCTGTGGACAGTCTCAGAATGCCGAGGCATGGATGGAACGATGATGGCAAGGACAAACCAAAAGAGCACCCGATTTATCTTTTTCCTTTCCCACACCTTCAAGATTCAATGGAGAACACATATTTAATCTAGCAGTTAAGCACCCCCCGACCACCACCTTAACAGCTTAAATAACTCTAGCAGTCCCAAAGTAGAAGCTGAGAATCATTGAGGAAGGACCATATCTAGGTCCATGGGATGGATGCCATGGGTGCTGAGGATGCCACTTTCCTCACCTCTGCTGGACCCAGATCCTTCCAGTGATCTCTCTTACATTCTGGAAGATCAGACTCAGGCAAAACAGCAATCAGAGGGTCACATTTATGCAATGATGTTCATGCCCCACAAAATCTTTGAATATTGTCAATAGCCTGAAAAAAGTAGAATCTTCAAAACTTCGAAACCCTCTTTTCCCAGTGCTTCATTCACTGTCTCCCATTGCACACCCACCAGACCTCCAACACTTACTGAGCTAAGAAGTCCTACTTCTCTCAGGTGCAGCATCCCCATCTGCCACCTGGTGGAAAAGCAAAATGGTGCATATGTGGAAAGAGAACTTTATTCTTCTGCTCCACTGCTCTCATTACCTTCCATTACCCCATGGAAGGTCTTAAGTTTTTCCTGATGATTCCTCCACTGAGGGGGAGTTACATGTTGGGGAAAATGTTTTTTAAACAGTTCTTGTGCCTAACATCATAGGATTGAAGCCCACCCCAGTAGTTTGGGGGGCGGGTTCAGTTTATATTCCCACCATGTTAGTCACCCATCCATATTCTACAGAGAAGGTGCCAACAGGAATAGACCCTTTCTCTGTGTTGTCTTTTTGTCCAAGATAGGCATGCATTTTGAGAATAAATTTGAAGCTGGCAGCTCAGCCATCATGAACTTAAGGTGTCAACCCATTTTTGTATTCTAGAGGAAATATTCAATTGATATGTAAAATGTTCAATTGTGACCAGGGCGAGTGGGAAGAGACTTGAGCAGCAATTTCCTTCCAATTTTGCCATCCATCTTCAAATATGTTGTCTCGTTAACCTAAACACTGTCCTGTAGGGGCACTGAGGGTGGCTCAGTCGGTGAAGTGTCCAACTCTTGATTTCAGCTCAGGTCATGATCTCACATTTTGTGGGATCAAGCCCTGCAATGACCGCACAGAGCCTGCTTGGGACTCTCTCCTTCTCTTCCTGCCCCTCTCCGACTCGTGCACGCACCCATGTGCATTCTTTCTCTCTCTCTTTCTCTCTCTCTCTCTCAAAATAAATAAATAAACATTAAAACTGTCAAACTGTCCTGTAAATTGAGTATTACTATTGCATTTTTGTATTAGAGTAAATTTAGGCTGAATGGTTAAGTAACTTGCCTAAATTTACTCAATGTCTTGTGAGTAATAAGTTTAACTCCTACATGTTTATTATTTCAGAGTGAACACATTATCTTTCAAAAACAAGGCAAAGAAAGATGGGAAATATATAAAAGTCAGGGAAATTAAGTCATTTTATCAGTAAAGGAGGCAACTCTGCAACTAATTTCATTGGCTCTGGCAATACCCAGGTGACAAAATCCCTCCACGTTGATATAATCTCTTTAGCTTAAAAATGATTCCTGTTAAAGAATTAATACAAAAAGAAAAGAATGCAGTGGAACATTTCTTTAACATTTATACTTTTAATGAAGGAACTTTCAATCTTTTGGGAAGAAGAGCTACTTTTCATTTCTTCCAAAATACCAGAAACCTGGAACAATTGGAACTCTTCTGCTAGAATTGTATTCAAGGCTAATTTATTGACCACATAAGGATATGTTTCCTTGCACATATTCACAGTTTTTAACCCAACTTATTTGTTTACTTTTTATTGGGCTCTAAACAGCTTTTAGCTTATCGCTACAGAAGATAGTCCAAGAAATGTATATAAGATCCTAAAGACAATTCCAGAAATATTTTGAGCAAATGCAGAGAAACTGAAGTAAGTCTCTGACTTCCAAGGAGTTCATTTCTGAAGGGGCTCAAACTGTTCTCAAGGCAAAGGTTAGGATATGTTATCATTTTCATTACATTCAGAGTAGCATTTCCTTCCTGTTGCATAAGGATTAAATAAGTTTTTAAAACCCTCTTCTTTCTTATATTTAGGAATCCAGGCAGAGCACTGTTTATGAACCTGTGTAATTCACAGAAGTACTTGCAAACATTACTTTTCTGCATTAGGAGTATGATCTTGTGTCAGTGTGAAACTGATGTAAGATAAATGAATATATATACTCACAGGAATCTTGATAGAATAGGGGAGAACTCTGCATAATGTGTAAAAAAAAAAAAAATCCAAGGATAAAGCAATCAGATGTTGCTAGAAACTCCACCTCCTGAAAAGCACAGTTTGGCTCATCAGTTGCAGCAGGCATCGGCGACAAATAAAAACTGGAGTTGGAATGTTCAGCCAAGTAGCATGGGACTAAGAAAGAGGAAAGGTAGAAATAAAGAAAAATTAGATTGTATAAATGTGGTACCTGTTGGAAAAACTGTTCAGAGTATTACAGATAAAACACAGGACCAAGAGACTGATATCTCTGCACCACGACTGATTTTTAAAAGAAGGAGAGGGAGGGGGAGGAAGAGGAGAAGGAAGGGGAGGAGGAAAAGAAAGAAAAGTAGAGTTATTGTGTGATAAGAGAACTCTGTGGAAATTGACAGGCAAACTGATAAGTATTTATCTCTTAGACTATTAATATGAATAATTGGAGCATATTTGTGGAGAACTACAGGAGCAAGTCTGTATTGGGAGACAATTCTCAATGAGTTTCTCAGTGAAAGGAACTGACAGCCTTTTGTTCTAGACTATTTTTTCAAGGATGCTTGTAAAGCAAACAACATTGGAAATAGAGTGTCTCCCTTTGAGGCAGATAGCAGATTTTTTTTTTTTTTTTTTTTTTTTTTTTTTTTTTTTGCTGTCCAGGATAATAAGGATAACGTCTTCGATGAGGCAAAGGTTGAGCATTGTTTGTTGGCAGCTTCTTTAAAAGACTGTTTCCTCAACTCAGGTTCATCACCTGGGACACAAAACCACTGTGTGTGTAGCATCCACTTGGGCTGTTCTGCATTGCCTGCCTTGGGACTAGGGGGGCAAAGGAAATCGATGTGAACATGAAGCCGTAAAGCCTGTTGTGCCATGAATAAAAAAGTCCCTTGTCTTTGATACAAGAGTCTCATGTCTTCTGCTAGAATCCAGAAGATTATGACAGCCTAACCTTTTTAGTTTGCAAGCAGGGTAAAATTTCAGGCCTTTCACAGTTCTGAACAGTTTTCAACTTCCAAAGAAAGAATTACATAGGATCTTTTAATAATCTATCAAACAACAACTTTTTATTTTTTAGGAAAAAAATTAAAGCAGACATACATGTCAGTGAGAAAAAGACAGGTACAAGCAAGAAGAGAATAAAAACTACCCCGCACAGAAGCAAACCATATTTTAAATGACTTGTAAATAAAGATAGATGGGTAGATAGATAGATAGATAGATGAGATAGATAGATCATGGATAGACTGAGGAAAACAAAGACAGAGACACAGAGAGGCAGAAAGAATAGAGTGTATATTTGGGGGTGGGAATGTGTATGTGTGTGTGTTTTTCATGTGTGAGTATGGCTATTGAGTTTTGCATTAACATACAAGTTAAGAGCATATGTACATAAAAATAAAAAGTGGACTTCAAAATTTGTAGTTCAGAATTTGTATTTTAAGAAGTGTCCCTCAGGCAAAAATATTAAGTCTTTCTTCCAAGAGATGAGTTGAAGACAAAATAAGTTGGTTTTCTCTTTGATTTCTATCTTTGGTGAACCTTCAGGAGAAATGATACTGTATGAAAATTAGCTCTAAAATTGGGTCATTCATTTCAATTTTATTGCTTGTTCCCTAAAAGAAAAATGGAAGAGCAATAAATGATCTCTCTCCTCAGCATTATCAATTTGTGTTCACTGTGCTTTATATCTCGCATTCAGACATGGCTGTGTCCTGACCTTCCTTTTAATTTAGTCCCAACGTATTTTTAGCATTTTATCTCATGGTCAGTCTCAAAAACTTCTGGAGCATTTCAAAGCTTTCTGAGGTTACATTTCATGAAGATCTCAACCACTTAGCTTATTTTTCCCCAGAACCCAAACACATTGAAAGCTTTTGTTTCAGAGGCCTCAGAGAGTCTTAGTATATTTTTCACTGGCTTTGTTTCTTCAGGAAATTTGGCATATCAGCACCAAGCTGGATAAGGGAAATTGAGGCAAAATGTAAGATTTATCTAATCACCGGAAGCCATTTTAGCAGTATGCACTAAGAAAACCTTAATCTCACTTAGTCCCTTGACTGCTTAAAAGAGACTTCATTGGAGGGGTCTACATGAGATCAGAGCCTCAGAGGTGAGCTTCCCAAGACATAGTCCCCCAAAACCTCCAAAATCTTATGTCATGCTCATTTGGGTTTCTGACACAAGTCCTTTCACTTTCTTTTATTCATTTTTCCCCTATTAACATTGAGTCTAGCAGCAGGTCAAGGGATGGGAAATCTTTATCCCCAAGAGTGAGGGCCTGATAGCTCCTATCACTTTTTATTTTAATCTTTAGGCTTTAGGAACACTAACCTATTTATATTTGTCCTTGTACACCCTCCCCCCCTACAATAACTTACTTTACTAATGTAACTTTAATTTTTAAATTATTTTTTTTACCTTGCCTCCATTTCAAATGAATACTTAATCTCTTTCTTAATGTTGAGATCTCCTCAAAAAAGATTTCTCTGTCACTTTTGCCTTCATTACTTTTTATGTAACTTTGGGTGTAGCTCTATTTTCCAGTAGAATACATATTTCTATAAAAGTGGTTGAAAGAAGAACTATTTTGTTGACTTGCTCAATAAGAAATGAAGTTGAAATAAAAATTGAGCACAACGAAGTCCCTCGGGAAGAAGGGTTTATTACCCCTGCTGGTCCTGACTCTCTCCCAAGAGTCCATTATTTTTGTTCCTTATACTTATCAGCTTTGGAAGCAAAACAAAACCACAGTGTCATTTCCAGACTTCACTAAGATCTAGGCAAGTGTCACCAACATCATAGCTCCTCTTTGAAAGTTTCCAGTTCTTTCTATCCTTTGCTTTAAACCTGTCTCTTCCTACTTTGGCATCTCTGCTTCTATTCCTAATCCTTGGGGTTCATTTCTGTTTTCAGCACATTTGTGGAGTAGGTGCATATAAAGGCCCCTGATTTTCCTAAATGACAAAACCTTTCCTTGATCCATTTGCCAGCTTTGTCACCTTTCTGAGCTTCTCTTTGATGACATATCCCTAAAGTATGTGAACTTCTTGGGATCTCTCATTGCAATTTTGTGTAGCAGAACTATTTTAAACACACATTAAGAGCAAGCTTTTGGTTCTTTCTGACTGCCCACCACCAAAATGTTTTCTTCAGTCATTCAAAAATTATATTGAATATCTACCATGCGCTAGATAAGTTGCTAGGCACCAGCAACAGGGGGTTTCATTAGACATGGTTCCTGCTTTCTTTGAATTTACAACATCTCAGAAATATTAACAGGTGTTTTCTTTTGCTGCTCATAATCGATTCTTAATACTCAAGTTCTGAAATGTCAAATGCACTCATTTGTTTGAATTTCTTCTCAACTCTATACTGCACCTTTCACTGGGTAATTTACGTAAAATATAAAACTCTACATGGCTAGAACTTAAAAAAAAAAGCCTAAATGGAAAGATATAGACTTTTCACATAGATTTCACACAATGAGCTAGTTAGAAAAGAGTTATCTTAAAGTGGAAATGCAAGAGCTCTGAAGCATCATTGAGAATATCTGGACACTGTCACAAAAAAAGCTACATGGCTTCAGAAAAGCCACTTAACTTTTTGAATTTCAGTGCCATCATCTGTGATGGGTGAGAGTAAATGTTCTCTTAGCTTTCGGATCTAAAATTCAGTGATTCTAAATGTGGAAGTATTTCAGGTATGAAATACTATCGTAAACACAATTTTTATGGGCATTCAGTGAAATGTAAAACCTCAGTCAGCAGACGGAAGAGTATACTGGATAGAGAGGCTGGAAGTTCCCACCACGCATAGCTTAGGATGGCCAGGCCTACCCATGGGTGGGGAATGCGCAGTCTCCGTCTGCTATTTGTCTCAACCTCCTCTCTCGGCAAGGTCAGGCTCAGTGCCAGCAAACATTATCAGTCAGCTATGGCTTTTCTTCTGTACATGGTGATGATCTTTCCAAAGTTTTCAGCAAAATTAGACTAAAAAAAACCACTATTTGCTATGGATATGCATGACTATCAGGTCTGGTAGTCAGATCGAGACAAAGAAGCACCCATCTAATTCTGTACATGTGATGAAAATGGATCTTTCCTGTATCCTGTAGGATCTGCCATTCCCAAAGCTGTAATCTACAGAGAATGAGAAAATAAAATGTGGATTATAAAATCAGGAGAGCAACTGCAATGTTGATGACTGCAACGGTGCCTCTCCCAAGGACAAGAAAATAGGGAAAACAGCAGACATTTTCTTCATAAATTTAAAATATGTATGGACTTTAATAAAAACTGTGTATGCATGAAATTTATCTTCATGCAAAATAGTCTTGGGGATGAATATCCATGGCTCACTTAATGATTCACTGAAACACATTTTAGATATTGGTATTGAGTAAAACATGTCGTTTTTCTTACCCTTTACATAATCACTAAAAACATTAAATAATCCTCTCTGTTTCTGCTATGGTTTTTGTCAGACATGTATTTTTAAGACAAGCTCTCTGGTACCATGTCTGCACAGCATGAAGCTGACGTTTGGCTTATTTCTCACCTCATAGTGGATAATGTCATAATCTTGATGGAAGTCTTAGTCTCTACTGACTCAGAGACGAAATCGATGACCGATCTCCAGTTTTCTATTTTCACCAAGAACATGATGACTTCAAAACCAATAAGTGTGCCTTCATTAGAATCTGATCAAATGTGAAATCACATAGCAAATTATCCATAGACATGTAAATATTATCTTAAAACAATGCCTCAGAAGCAAGGATCACACTCATTTTCTACATTTTCCATGTATTTTAGAAAAATGCACTATTCATCACTAGAGAAACATGATTTGACTCCTTACATCCTAAAATCTGAGCTACCAGAAGGGGATTTCCAATGGCTTTAATTAAAAAAAAAATATATATATATATATATAAACACTACTTTGTATTCAATATATGTATTATCACATTCTATTATTATTTCAGCCTCTCAGGGACAGCTCTTAATACTTTAAAATGGCTAGAGATGTAAAACTCCATGCATATTCAATAACAACAGCCATTTTCCTAGACACTGTACAAACCAAATTAAAGAGAATATTGGATAGAAACAAATCATTTTTTTCTTTTACTGTTCTAATCTAAAAAGTGGTATCAGATAATGGTTATTGCCGTCTTGAAACTTAGTGTGTCATAGTAAAGTGATCTAGAAAGTTGATAAATATTTATTAGTGTGTGGGTTAAATGGATGTGTTTGCATGTTTCCAAATTTTATGTATTATGCAAAATACCCATAATATTGCTTTAGAGTCACTAAAAGTTATCTTAAAATTTTATCTGTGATTTTTTTTCAAAGCTATCATTCCCTACTCCAAATCTCACCTTCCCATGAATGCTCTACTGGAAATTGCTGTGTGCTCACATAACTCATCTTGTGGATTGAGGCCATAAGTATTAACAAATTAGCTGCAATCGAATTTGGCACTTTCCAGTTGTATCTATCCTCTTCAGAGCTTGCTGAGTCAGAGCCTACCAAGTGATAAAGTTCAGATCAGGAGATACGAACTAAGTTGTACTTTTCAGGTTAAGGGAGAAACATTTATGAATTTGCAATGTATGCTTGAAGTCAGTAGCTTCTGAGATGTGCGCTTTTCACTTCCACCCATCTCCTCCATCAAAAATGGGGGTATAGTAACCAGCATGTGTCCCTCTTTTAGAAATCAAGCAAAATAGGAACTAATTGGGAACTTTCTGATTGATTTTCTGATAGTGTGGACAGGGTTTCAAGGCAGAAAGTGTATCTTGTGGTATCATGTGTGTTATTGAATTATCTTGGAATACAGCAGGTGGGATCAACCTGGAAGAAAAAGTCATCTTTCTCCAAAAGAAGGAAAGACCGCTGAAGTGGGTGGGGGGAGGGAAGGGTGAGCAAGATTTAGACTAGATAGTCCTGTTTGAAAATATTCTCTTACTAATCTTTATCCTCCTATGACCTCAAATGCACTGTTTTTTCTTCCTCACAGAAAGTTTGGTGAATTTAAGACTTTTTAATTTCGTTATATGTGCTGAATGAAATAATCAATTCATTAAAAAACAAGCAAAAAAGATGTCAGTCTTAATTTTCTGAATCATTTAATTGAAAGAAAAGTTTTGTTTAAATGGAGAATGCAGGACACCTGTGTTGATACAAATTATGTGAATTACATAAAATTTCTTAATGGAGAACACTGAAGAAATGATAGGAGTATTATCATTAAACTTTAAAAAATGGAATTATGGGGAATTAAAGATTACATGAAAAGAAGCCACAAATGGCACTTTGTATGTTTACAACAAACGTGGACATGTAAGAAATATGATAATCCAGATTCCTCAGCGTTTTTAGCCAACGGTGTGAGGGAAATTATGTTAAGTTTTGTACCATAAAAATTTTTAGTAACATCACATAAATTAATCCTTATAATTTTATGTTTCCACTATCCATAATATTTTAGTGATTTTTCCTTAAGCACCTTATTTCAAGTAATTTGACGTATGTCAGTAATGTACCTAAATTAATATTTCCACTAAAAAGTAATCATCCCAATGACAGAAGTTCTCAGATGTGAACAATATAAATTTAACCATAATGCTGAAATGATAGATTTTTAAACAATTTCAATCATCTTTTATCTATTCTTCTTTATGCCTAAAACCTTGGCATGTATGGGAATTACATTTGTTTCCATATTTCTCAGGAGCTATGCTCGATGTGTACATTTTCTAGTAGTGATTTTTTTTTCATAAAAAGCAACGTTTAAATTATTCTCCACTAGAGTAACAGACAACAAGGGAAATGGGAAGTCAAGTGGGAATGAACTTCTGTTTCACTCCCACTGGAGATGTCTACATATGAAGATACAATACACAACCGTGTCATTTGAGGGGAGGCAAAGCATGATTCAAATTTACCTTTGGAATCAACATTCTGATTTTAAGGAGACTTCTTAGTTCTGGAAAATTATGAACAGGATTATTATGCTCTTTTTTAAAAAAATTAAGACTTAAATTAGTGGTTATTTCACTCATAGGATATCCATCCTTTCAAAGAAATAACAAACTTCAAATCATGCCGAGCTTGGGTAAAATTAAACTGGGAATTTTGAATTCATGTAATCAATAGTTAGAGTACAGTTTTTGAATAAAGCCAGCTAAAGGGATTTTAACCCAATTGTAGTTGGTGCCTATGGGCCTGTGTTTTAGATTCCCTTTTAGGCGAGAATAAGTGCAAAATTATGAAAGACAGAAATTTAGAGTAAGTGGGTTGCTGGGAAGAGGAAAGATCTCTCTGAGAGAAATATTAAGGTGTCCAGAACCAAGGAAAGAGTTGAAAAGGACTGCAAAGAAGAAACTCCATGGGTTTTAATTCAAACATCCAATTGTTTGTTCAGTTAGGAGCACAGACATTTATTCTTCTGTGTGGGATTGATCAGCATCTTAAGCCCTTAATGGTTGAAATTTTCATTTTACTCTAACAGAGTGATTTTCCTCTATAGGCACCTCTCCAACTGGACAACGAAAGTCAGTGGAAAATAGAATTCTCTTTTTTAAAAAATCATTTCTTGTGTCTAGTTTGCAATTCAAATGATATGGAAATTAAGGCCTGTGTCAAGGGTTTTCATCAGGCTTGGGCTGATGCAGGACAGAGTGTCTTCCCACTGCACTGCTTCCTTGAAAACTGCAGCGTTAAGATAAAGATGGAACGTTGTACCGGCTCTGTTGTATTTACGCCTGATCTGTAGAACTACACTTGGGCTGTGAAGCTGAAAGCTGGCAGGACTTGGACCGATGTGACTAGAAGAGCATCAAAGACATGCGGGGGACTTGGCTCCTGTCTGCAGCAGCTGCCTATGTCCCGAGTGAGGGAGGAGGAAAAGGGACCTGTATACTTGAGTCGCTGCTGGGCCCCCGTGAGATGATGCTGTACTTGTTAAAGCACTTGCCTGTATCCTTCTATAAAGCTAAGGAAATGTAGCCTTCAAGTTTATTTGTGCCTTGTGTATCTAATTGCCAATTTGGACATCTATCTATGACCATGTTGGTGCGATATCACACCAGACTTTTCTTCCAAGCTTAATCACCCTTCCACTCTGCTGTCCAATCCTGCAAATGTGGGGAATACCAATGCATAACACAAAATGCGGTGTGCCTCCAATGAATATTTATTGGCTGCCCGCTATTTGGGAGGAGGAATGGGATTTTCAGCAGAATCTCTGGAGAAAGCTATTTCTCTTCATAAAAAAAAAAAATGCACACACAGCTGCATTTTCACAGACATACACACAGCCTGTGTGTCATCTCTTTGCACTCGGGCATAGTAACGTATGGGAGGAAAAGTCGTCTATTCCTACAGGCTGTGACAATCACTGAGAGAATTTACTGCAGAAGATTAGCCAACAGTATTTTAGCACAGGTCCAGAAATTATCTATCAAAGATTCAGAGACTTGAGGCAACATTTCACCTCATTTATTCAAATGCCTTGGCCAAATAAAATTATGATAAAGCACCCAGCAGCCTGTGTCCTGTACATTTTGACAAGCTTACTGCTAATTGATTGTTTGGGTCCAGCTCATGCTCCAAGGGAAATAGATTACTATTAATTTTAGTTGACATTTTATATAAGGGCATATATTTTATTTTTATTTATTTTTGTGAAACTGAAATCCGATTCTGTAACTCTTCTGGAGGAAATGGAGGTGTCATCACTTGGCTCCATCCTGTGGCCTTTAAATGCAAGCAACAAAGTGGCCATCCAATGAGCAATACTATGAATAAATAATTGGTCAAGCATTGTAAAGCATGAATGTTAATACTACACCATTTAAGCAAACCAATCAGACTTGGCATGGGAAGGATGTTATACAAACAAGAATACAAACAAATTCCCAGATGTGTTCTTCAAGCTTAGTCACATTAATTTAACCATCCCACCCTCACCAGTCTCTTAACCCTTCTTGGTTCCAGTTGAACTTGAATATATTTTAGGAGATGTTACATCCATATTAGCAAAGGTTTACAAAAGCTCCCTGCTTGGAATCTGGTTTTAATGCATGGATAGAGCTTTAATCTAGACAATATAAGTATGTCAACATAAATAACCAACCAGTTGTTGGGTTCACCAAGTATTTATTGAAGATCCATGTTACCCCTTCTGCTAGGCCACATGCAGACAATTCTAAATAAGAAACAAAATCCTCCTGAAGTAGTTCAAGTCTACTGGAGAAAGATAGCTAAAGAGATAACATTAATGAAATATGGTGAGGGTGATAATAAAAGTATGCATAGGCTATTTGGGAGTCCATAAAAGATAAGTTAAGCAAATCTTCTCAGAGCAGATTTCCTAAATGAGGTGACAGGACAACAGTGTCACTGACCTGTGGAGCAACAGAACAGAAAGTGAATGTGGAGGTCTTTTGGCTCTAATCCATGAGTGTCAAGGTCAAACTAGGAGTGGGTGGAGCTGTGTGAGCAGGTGTGCACTGGGAGAAAGTATATAATGGGCTTTCTTAAGCTAGAGAACAGGAGTGGGATTGCACTCAAACTAGAAAAGCAAAGAACCTAACCAGAAGGTGTGCTATCTATGAAGCCACTTGTGAGCTATGGACCAGAAGCTGGAAAGCACTGATCTGGCTGTTGGTTTTATGGATAGCACTGGAGCCAAAGAAGAATGAATGCCCTGTCTGAAGCCATTTTCAGTGAAATTTGCCAAGATCCTGCTACATGAAAGGTGGTATTTTAAGAATAGAATTAAAATATGTGGTAAATTCTATTCTGTCCAAAGACAAGGAGAGGAAAAAATGCTTTATAAAATTTTTTTAAGTTTATTTTATTATGAGAGAGACAGAGACAGTGCAAATGGGGGAGGGGCAGAGAGAGAGAGAGAGAGAGTGAGAGAGAGAGAGAGAGAGAGAGAGAGAGAGAGAGAATCCCAAGCAGGCACCACACTGCCAATGCAAAACTGTGAGATCATGACCTGAGCCAAAACAAAGAATTGGACACTTACCCAACTGAGCCACCCAGGCACCCCCAAAATGCTTTCCTTTTAAAAGGAATTTACTGTGGGTGAAAATATGGAAAATTAGAGAAAGGGAAAGAAAGGTAGGACAGAAAAAGTTGATCAGGTCATTATGGGCAAAGTCAAAGAAAAGGGAATATGATATGGTGTCCCAGTTGCACAAGAGAATGTATACTCCAGTCATGTGTTATTGTGCAAGGCAGGCAAGGCAGGTCTGGTGACAATCACTGCAGAAACCCACCTGAGACCCAAAGGAGTGACTGGTTCACGTCCTCTACCCAGTCGAGGCCTGAGGGCCACCAACCGATTTTCTGTGTCATCACTTACCTCTGCATATTTTGAGCTCACTTTTCACTGAAGAGTCTCCATCCCATTTAGCATTTATTCTAATAAGAAATTTTTACCTAGCTTCTTGAAAAAAAAAAAGGCAAACACTTTAACATTGTGAAACACATCACATTTTCCTTGTAAATGTTTTGTAATAAATGAGAAACTGTACAGCAGTTAGTTCAATATTACCCATGCAGGATGAATCCTCTGAGCAATTACCTTGTTTCCATGGCAACAGCATATCTGCCCATGCTTCAGTGTGATACTAGGAAACCACCAAATTGGGTCTGCTCAGTAAAGCTCAGGAAAACTTAGTGAATTAAGGGAGAGGGGGACTGTAAGTTTGATACTAACTAGGTTAACAACCTGCTATTTATATGATTTAAGTGGTTCTTTTAAGCAGCTTAAGACAATCTGTAAGGGGAAAACTACATGTTGGAAAATGAAAAGCAAAATTTGTTAAAAAAAAAAAAAGACAGAAGGAAGGGAGAAAATGACAGATTTTCTAAGATCCTTGCCCACTCAATCCCTTAGGAGAAGGCCTCTGAAGAATCTAAGGCCCCTGAGTGCAGAATGGAAACAAATCTCCAATAGACATTTACCTCCTGACATCGGCCTGGACCTCACACTCCACCCGGAGTTTACCTGAGCCATAGTCTAAACTTTTTCTTTTTAAGCAAATCCTGGAAAAGGTGGCCAGGAACTGCTCCTCTGACAACCATGAGAAACCATACCATCATTTGGCTGTTACACTCTAAGGAACTGCAGGAAAAAATAAAGCAGAAAAATTGTATCATAGACAATAATGCAAACACAGAAGCAGAAGAAGCTCCTTCAGAGCAAGACTTCCAGGTCAATTGTAGCTTCCTTTTTGAGACGGGTTTCAACAGAGATTTAAAATTGGAAATTAAAGATATGTTCCTCAGGGAAAATGGACATTATAACAATGTTGTGCCCCTGTTATCACATTTGATTTCAGGCTCTTGGGGGAGCCGGTTCCCAGACAGTTTTAGAAATAGGATGTAATTTAGATACATTTTCTTGGTGGGGATCGTAAGGGAGGCTCTAAAGAGGGAGGTGGGGAGATAACGTGGGAAATGTGCAAGGTGGATAGTAACAGAATTGGAACCTGATATGCCACCATTTGATTCATATGACATGTAATTACATCTAATTACAGGCATCTCTTGGAACCTGGACCATGGGGTTGAAGATAAATTTAAATACCTTGGAGAAATACCCTGACTAATATAATAAAGGTCTTTCTTCTAGTTAGAGGAATAAACTTATTAATGCAGCATCTCTAAATCAAATTACTATACATCTGAGAAACTGGCTTATTGAAAGAAAAAAAAAGAAATATTACTTTGGGACACTGGGGGATAAAGTAACCAAAAAGTGGAACATAAAAATATTCAAGGGATTATTCAACTTTATAAATTCCTCTGCTTTTAAAGTGCTTACGTTAAAAAAAATTAAAGGAAAGTTAAACATAAAGATTAAAAAAAAATGCTATTTGGAAAGTGAAAGAACAGACATGCCCTTAAAAATAGAATTTTGAACTAACAACTATAATATGGCCCATAAACCCTGCTGATCTCTTTTCTACATGGAGACTTGGAACAAATCATTTGTATTTTATAGATTATATATTTGCATTGCCCTATCAAAATGCCTCAATACTCTTAGCAAAAGTACCTATGAAAATAATTCTCAAAGAAAAAGATTTGAAAATACTATTTCTCTTCTATCTAAAAAAGCATATACCTTATCATCTCTAACAATTGAAAATCTCATTGACTAATTTAGTGTATAGCACAAAAAATCAAAATATATTTAGATAACCTATGTTAATTTAAATGTTATAACATTAACGTAGAAAGCACAATGTAAGATCTATGCTTCAACTCACAATTACACCTGGATCAAACAATATAATATTCAGTCTGTGCAAGATTAAGGTACTTATTCGAGATATTTTACCAACATCTAGCCTAAGATATAACATTGTCAATAGGTAATATTAAATAAATGTTTGTTGAATTAATTACTTAATGGGGAGCCCAAAAAATCAGCTTGTTTTAATTCACCAGTGAATTCACTGCATAGTTTGGGATTATAGGCATAACCAGGGGTACGTCTA
Source organism: Herpailurus yagouaroundi (assembly GCF_014898765.1). Classification (NCBI taxonomy): domain Eukaryota; kingdom Metazoa; phylum Chordata; class Mammalia; order Carnivora; family Felidae; genus Herpailurus; species Herpailurus yagouaroundi. The sequence continues at coordinate 21,504,296 of NW_024412429.1, forward strand.
AAGTATCCATCATTATATAAAGGATCTTTTCTCCCTACTTTAACAGCATTCTCTCCTCTTTACCCAAGTTCCCTCTGCAAGTTTCCTTAAATTCCCTGCTCATAAAATCCATTTTCCTTTTCCTTTTTGTTACCCGAAACCTCTGCGGTTGGCCAGTCAAGATTTCCTTTGCTTCACTAGCTTATAATTACACAAACCCAACAGACTTATTGGACATCGCCTCTGTGTCCAATACTACTCATGACTATGAGGTTTGGGAGAAGAGACACACACATAAAAATGAATCCACAGTGAATTATTGGATAAGAGAAAATCGGTGGTGAGAACCAAATCCTATGAAAAGGCAATGGAATGGAATGGATAGAAATTCAATAGGGGGAGAGATACAGGGAAACTAACATTTATTGAGTAGCTGTTTTTCATCAGGCCCCATGCAAGGGGATTTCACATACAGGTTTTCATTTATTTCTTACATCAAAATGTTGAGATACACCTTTCCATAATTTTACAAGATATGAGGCCCAGCAGGGTTTCAATACCTACCCAGGATTCTATTGCTTTAGGTCTCTGAGCAGACATTCTAATTCAAGTTGATACAATTTCCATCCCAGGCAGGAGGAACACCAAGGCACTAAGGTAACATTATGCACAGGTGTGTTGGACAGCTACTGATGGTGACAATCTTCCAGAGCAGAGCATCTAGTGAGGAAGGCATTAGCTTGGAAATAACAGGTCTCAAGACCCTCAAGCTATTTCTGGCATTTCTTTTTGGTTGCTTCTTAGGATTTCTAATAGATAATTGTTGAAATAATCGAAGAATTAGTGGATGGGTGCCCTTCTTTTTCTCAATTCTTACATTGCCCATCTATTCTTGCATGCTGTCTACTTTATTCATGAGAGCCCATAGCATCTTAACCATAGTTATTTAAAATTCCTGGTCTGATAATCCAACATCCCTGCCACATCTATTTCTGATGCTTGTTCTGTTTCTTCAATTTTTGTTTTTGGCTTTTGGGTGTTTATTTTGTTTGTTTGTTTGTTTTTGTTTTTGTTTTTGTTTTTGCCTTTTGGTATTCATTGTAATTTTTCCTTGGTAGTCAGACATGATATATTAGGTAAAAGGAACTGCTGCAAAAGGTCTTTAGTAAGGTGGTCATGATGAGTGGAGGAAAAGGAAGCATTCTACAGTCCTGTGATTAGATATCAGTGTTTTAGTGAGCCCACGCCTTTGGACTATGAACTTCATAAGTGCTTCTCAGTTTTTTTCTATCCCCATCGATGGGACAAGATGGCTGGTACGGGCTGGAGTTGGAGATTTCTCTTCCCCAGGTTGGTTAGGCTCTCATTATACCCCAGCAGGTTAGGCTCTGGTTACACTTAAATGCCTTAACTTGGCCTACAAGGTCCTGTGTGGTCAGATCTGGTACATCCATCCTCATCTGCTCCCTTGCTCACCTCCACACTCCAGCCACACTGACTTCCTTTTGGTTGCCCCAGGAAGCAAGTTGTTTCTAGCCATCAGGCCAAAAGACTCTTACCCCAGCTTGTTGCCTGGCTGGCCCTTATATTGCATTAGGTCTCAGCTGAAACATTGCCACTTCAGTGAGGTCTTCCCTAAACACCAGAAGGTGGTTTTCCCCACTGCATTCTCTCCAACTTTATTATTATGTTTCAGAGATGCATGTTCTTTCTTCATTGCACTTATCATAATCCTAATTTTTGTATTTATTTGATTGTTTCCTTGCATACTATCAGTTTCCTGGCTATGCTGGTGTACCTTGAAAACATTAACCATGCCAATTTTGTTCATGACAGTTTCACCTCAGCCAAGGACTATGCCTGGAATATAAAAGTCAGGGAATGGATAACTATTGAATTAATTAAAGAAGTAATGAATGAATCCCTCTTTTTTTTTCACTTTTAGTCTTAGCATGACTCAAACTGAAATAATGTCCACTGCTATTGCTTAATATTTGTTGCTAAACAAGTGGTGAATTTGTGACAAGTCTATTTGAGAGTGACAGGTGTTCACGCCCAGAGGGTGACAACATATGGCTGTTGATAAAACAGTAACTGTAACATGCTGAGAAATCACAGTATAATGAAACAAAGTATTTTGGAAGTTAGATGTTGTTGCTGAAATCCTTATTAGCTGAGCAAGTAGTTAGTTGAGCTACCATTGTTATTTGTGGATATCACCAACCTTAGGTCTTGGAGTTTTGAAATAAATAAAGAAAAATGCATATTTCTGTGTCTGCTGCCGGATCTGATACCAAGAGAGGGTCTCACTTTTTGTCTTTGTTTGGGGCTCTTGTTCAGCTCTCGACCCAACTTAAACCTGTCTCCTTTCCTTGCTGATCTTTTTTTAAAATTTTTTTGAATGTTTATTTTTGACAGAGAGAGAGAGACAGAGCATGAGCAGGGGAGGGGCAGAGAGAGAGGGAGACACAGAATCCCAAGCAGGCTCCAGGCCCTGAGCTGTCAGCACAGAGCCCAAGGAGGGGCTGGAACTCACAGACTGCGAGATCATGACCTCAGCCGAGGTCGGATGCTCAACCGCCTGAGCCACCCAGGCGCCCCAACTTGCTGATCTTCTAATCTGCACTTTCTCAGTGCCTATTGTCCTTGCATTAAGGAGCAGCTTTAACATGAGGGGCACCACCGTCACTAACAACTCTTAACAGTGTATGCCTAAAAAAGGGGCTCTCAGGAGAAAAATATATACATCAATAATGGTTGTATTTGGAGGGTGGGGTTACAAGAAATTTTTATATGTTCTTTCCATTCTCTGTTTTTTAATTGGAAAAATAAAGTAAAATGGCTTTGTAATTAAAAAATAGTAATAAAGCAGCATGATCCTTGAGCTCACTTATTGAGAAAATGAGCCACCTGAAGGCCAATTTCCTCACTATGAAGACTAATGATAGTGGTAAGTGAAAAGAATAGACTTCACATATAGTTCCCCTGATAATGCTTAACCAACAGTATCACTAGAAATGATAGAGAGGATTGTCAATATTACATTGTAATATTTAGTGAGCAATTGTTATATTAGGCATTATATCAAGTACTTTACATAATATTATCTCATTTAATCCTCACCAAAAAAAAAAAATCATATAAGGTGATCACTATCATTATCCCCATTCTACAATGAGAATAACTAAAAGACGTGAAAAGATTATACTGGCCCAGTATTCAGTTTGACTTTGAGATATCCATTCCATGTTTTAATCTAAACTATTCTTTCATACATTTATTCAGCAACACTATTAAGCATAAACTATGTGCCCAGCCCTGACCTAGTAATTACATATACATAAGTAGGTAAAAGAAACTTTTCTCAAATCCAGGGGGAGAGACAGTTATGTAAACAGACAATGCTTAATAAAATGTGTTAAGATAATAAGGGGTAGGTTCAGGGTTCCAGGGGAGATGAGGAATGGATCCCCTAAACTAGACGTGAGCAAAAAAAGATGTATTTGAGAAAGTGTCTTGGAGGTGGTGACATCTTATCTAAATGTTAAAAAAAAACAAGGAGCACTTGACATTTACTTGGTTTGGTAACTGGGAAATGATAAGTGAGAAAGCCTTTGATACAGGAGAGTCTGAGCAAAGGCCTGGGACAAGAAACATCGTGATGTCAAAAGAAGAGCAGTGTCGTGAGGAAAGGAGGGGTAAGACATGAGGCAGAGAGGCAGCAGGAGTCACACTGCTGGATCAGTGTCACACTTACATTACAGAAACACGACCTTAGCATACATTGAACAACAGAGAGAGCCAAGGTTGGAGAGGCTGGCGGGCTTGTAGGAGGCTGCTGAAACATGACAGGCAAGCGAGAGAAAGTCCCAGCTGGGGAGGTGGTGGCAGGGATGCAGTGAAAAGGGAAGATTTGTGAACTATTAAGGTGGATTTGCAATTCCAAGATGAGATACAGCCAGAAGCTAAGATAACTCTGTAAAACTTGGGAGTTGGTAGAGAGATTTGAGCAGGACAGAGATTTGAGGGTCTTTACCATATTAGCAGTAGGTGAACCTAAGAAGATATCACACAGGCAAGATATCACACAGGGAGCGGGTGGAGAGAGAGAAGTTTGCACACAAAATGCAGGACTGGAATTTTGAAGGGTAGAAGAAGCAGAAGGATTACACGGGCAGTGGCAGTGACAGAGTCTGAGGGACAGGGACATTTTAAACCCATACTGGTCAGGATTGATATTGGAAGTTTACAGAGAACCAGTGGTTCTATGGAAGGCAAGATGAAGGATTATTTTCAGGAATTAGGGAAGAGTCAACAACAACAGAGACAGATGAGTGGTTCAATTAGATAAAATCCAGGAAAATAATCCGTTTTGTTTGGAAATTGTGTCATCATTGGTGACGTGGTGAAATTAGTAAATTGGTGGGGGCAGAAGTCAAGCTACAATCGTTAGCTTAGTGAACAGGAGGGAAAGAAGCCAGAACATTAGATGGAGTTACTTTCTCAAGTTTTGATAAGGGGAGGGAAAAAAGATTGGTGAATTCCTAGATGATTCAGGGTCAAAAATTTCTGAAGAGATTGTGTTTTTTCTTTTTGGTAGGGAGGAGATTACTTATATCTGAGCAGGTTTATGGTTTAATGTGTGGAAACCAGTTGAAAGGAAATGAGAAATAACTGGAGTAGTAAAATTACAAACTAAAGAGGTTTGCCATGGTTGGAGTTAAGGGTACAGAGAAATGGGTTGACCTTAAGATGAAAGTGGAGCCACTAGTCCACTAAGAATGTTGGAAATATGGGAAGAATGAATGGTTGTAGATAAATTTGTTAACAGAAACAGTAGTTGACTGAAAAACATTAAGTCCAATGACTTCAATTTTCTCAAGAAGGTAGAGAGGTCATCCAATAAGTGTCTCATAAACCTATTAGGGAATAACAGTCCAGTGGGAAAGTTTGATTAAAGTGGAAAAAAAAAACTTGCTAGTTCTAGCACCCTTTTTCCAAAGCACATGGGCCTTTCAAGAAATTTAATAGCTCAGGTCATGATCTCACAGTTCATGGTTCAAGCCCCACAGTGGGCTCTGTGCTGACAGCTCAGAGCCTGGAGCCTGCTTCAGATTCTGTGTCTCCCTCTCTGTCTGCCCCTCCTCCACTTTCTCTCTCTCTCTCTCTCAAAAATAAATAAACATTAAAAAAAAGAATCTGAGGGCTCATCTGCCATATAGAATTTTATATTTGTGCCATGAGTCTGCAGCACCATTAGAACTTGGGCAGGCATTCCCATAAGTGACCATTCCGAACAAATTCATACAAGAAAGAGACAGGCACTTTCCTCTATCTTATCACAGAGCCTTTTGCACCTGCCTCAAAATACATTCCATTGCAAGAGCCTTGTAAATTCTGTCTCATAAAGTCTTGGCATCAGGTGGCATTTAACTCAACACCATAGCACTTACGTCCATCTCTTATGCCCAGCATTAGTAGGTGAGATGCACAGTGAAATTACAGAGATGTGCAGATATACACTTATGGAAGAAACTTTATTCACCAGAATTCCTCTTAGTGGAAGTACTGCATTGTCCAAAAAAATACTTGAGTGTGCCATTGTGTATGGAGAGTGATATCACAGAATACACAAAAATGTTCACCAAAATGTTCTGCAAAACATGATTGCAGGTACATACATGTACTTATAAAAGAGAGGAACGTATTATGTATTTTATTCTTGGGAAGAAAGTGGGGAAAGAGTTCAGTGAAGAAAAGGAGATGAAACAGAAGAGGGAGACATAAAGAGGAAGGAAGAGTGACCTTTCTCGAGGCTACCGCACCATTGATAAACTCATCCAAATGCAAGAAATACTCAGTGGCATTGCTTGAGAGAGACAGTAAAGGGTGTGAGTGAGTTTGTTGCCTATACTGAGAAAATGAGAATAAAGTGAAGAGTGGAAACAAAAATATCACACCAACATACAGAAGGAAGAGTGAGACCCTGAGAATGAAGGGTGCCCCCTTCTCCCGAATATCATGAAAAATCAAGGGAAGGGAGGTTGGGACTTTTCACAGACTGTAGAAATGAGGATCCAATGAAGTCTGCCCTACTGTCCTGGGACAATACTAGCTCCCCACCCCAGTCCCCAAGCTACATCTGCAATACACAAATCTTCTCTAGGGAAAAGTTTAGGGAAAATATTCAGGGGGAGCTGTTTGGTAGATAAACAGCAGGATGACGGAGACTGTAACATTATTCAATCTGGGAATACAATAGGAAGAAATATTAACCAGAACAATCTGGCTTCAAACATATGACAATTAAGCAGAGTCCAAAATATACTCCAATATGAACAGATTGCTCCTAGAAAAGAAATACAAATGTCTCATAAACATATGAAGAGATGGTCAACATTTACAATCAGAGAAATGTAAATTAAAACTCCAGTGAGATGCCATTTTCACTTAGTGGAGAAACAGGTCCCCTCAAAGGTAATGGCTGGCAGAAGTGTAAATTGGTCCAACTTTTGTGGATGGTGTTGGGTATTATTTATCTACATTTAAGATGCTTTTCAAAATTTCAAACGTCCATGCACTTTAAATCAGCAATTCCACTTCCAGGAACATTCTAGGATTATTATATCTAGTACTTGTGAGAAATGACACATATAGAAAGTTTTTCATGGCAGAATTGTCTATGACAGCAAAATGCTAGAACGTCCTAAACGTCCATCAGTTTGACAGTGACCAAACAGAGGGGGGTGTGAGCAGCAAAGGAATGTAATACAGCCATTACAGTAAGGAGGCAGATCCACACGACTGATGTGCAAGAACCTCCAAATTATAGTGTGAAATGGAAAGATGCAAGGTAGCGTCTATAACATTCCACCACGTGTACACACACACAAACATACACATACTTACATGCTTATGACTTGAATTTATAGGCACACATACAAATGTTTTCACTTGTAGTTTACTTTTTTAAATTTTTTAAATGTTTTTATTCATTTTTGAGACAGAGAGAGACAGACCATGAGCAGGGGAGGGGCAGAGAGAAGGGGAGACACAGAATCCGAAGCAGGCTCCAGGCTCCGAGCCGTCAGCACAGAGCCTGACGCGGGGCTTGAACCCAAGGAGTGTGAGATCATCACCTGAGCTGAAGTCGGACGCTCAACTGACTGAGCCACCTGGGCGCCCCTTTACTTGTATTTTAAAGTATGTCTCTAGACAGATATATAAGAAATTCAAGACATGATGGTCTTCTGAAAGGGGAACTGGGTATTAATGGGACGCTTTTATAGGAAATTTCTTTTTACCTTTTTTAACCTTCTTTTCTTTTTTGAGAGAGAGAGAGAGAGAGAGAGAGCACGTGCACAAGTGGGGGAGGGGTAGAGAGAGAGGGAAAGAGAGAATCCCAAGCAGGCTCCGTACTGTCAGTGTGGAACCCGACTCAGGGCTCCATCCCATGCCTCTGGGATCATGACTTGAGCTGAAACCAAGAGTCTGATACTTAACTGACTGAGTCACCCAAAAGCCCCTTAACCTTTTGAATTCTGATGTTGTGCATGTATTGACTACTTGAAAAGAAGTTAACTTTCTAAAAATTGAAATAATTACATATAGCAGAGTGGCCTCCCTGTTTTGGTTGAAGGCCACCCTCAGCCATGTAGAATGGCAGTTGAAGGGAAGGAAAACAAGAATGAAAAAAAGGAGAAATAAAAGATCAATGGGCACGTTTAATGGCGCGCTTAAGTTGTGGGACCACAAATCTGGAAGGGTGTCAAGGCATGTTTAGTTATGCATTTCTGTTTTTCAGCAACACTGAGGAATCCTGCCATTAATTTTGAAGAGAGTAGGTTTTAAGCATTTAACATAGGACTGGAATTTTGAAGAACAGATCAGCAGAAGGATTGTCAGTAAATTGATAATGAAAGTATAAAAAGAACTCAGATGATTAAGTTTGCATCTGGACTAAACAGACCTTTCAGAAAGACACTCCAGAGGAACAGGTGGAACAAGAGAGGTGGCAGCATCAACAGCCGGGAGGTCTAGAAATTTCCACAGACAGTTCCAGTGAAGATGAGACTGGAAAGGTGGTAAGTAAAGGTCTCATAGGGCAGTTTCCAAGTGATGTAATGGTCCAGGTTGACAGTGGATGATTGGAGAAGAGGTAAAGGTCGCCTGAGGCCAGGGGACCTGGAATTGTCTGCTGTATCATTGGATGCTTGTCTACATGGGTGTTGAAAACATCTAGAACTAAGGTTCAAAAAGTGGGAAAGAGAAGCAGACAATGAACTGGGCCCCAAAGTGTTCTTTGATGGAGAAGAGGAGACTGATGGTGAGGGTAACCTGTGATAGGGTGAGGATAGGAAGTCATACACTCAAACTGCATGAACTCCACAACCACTGTAAGTTCCAGCTTTACTTATTTCTGACATCACTCTTACATTCCCTCCTGGTATCACACTCTTCCAGCCACACAGGTCTGGAACATCTCCAAGAGAACTTTACCTCACAGTCTTGGCACTGGCCATTCCTCCGCCTGGAAAGCTCTTCCCTCACATGCTACAAGTTTCCCTCAGGTCTTTGCTCAAATGTCTCCCTTCAACGAGGCCCATCTGGACCATCCATATACAAAGTAGTAATCTTTCGTCTATATTTCATCTCTTCTTTCCTTTTATTCATAGCATTTAACACCTTCATGAATCTTTTTCATTAACTGTTTTCATCCACTTCTATTCATCTTTCATTTTAAGAAACTCCTTGAGGGCAGGAAATTTACCTATTTTTTAACTGTTTATTCCCAGTGACTAGAATCATGACTGGCAATAATAGATACCCCATAAATATTTGTTAAATGAGTGAGATTAGCTTTCACATCAGGTAAATGAGTAGAAGGTTCAAATCGGATTATTTTCCTGGAGGTGTGTATTTAAACATAAGTGCTTTGAATGTCTTTCAGATAATCACCCAATGTTAAATGTTCATTATCCGGGTGCTAAGCCCTGTGCTGGTACAGCAGATGGAGAGAGGATCACACAATGCTCCTGCCCTCAAGGATTTCATCATCTGGAGGGGAATATGAAGACAGCAAAACTCCTCGTTACCATTCAAGGCAACCAAAGTGCTGCAGGAATCCAGAAAAATAATCAATTCCCTTTGTTGGTTTCCAAATGGTATGGAAAGTGCTCACTGCCAGGTGGGTGCGAGCCTGATGGCACGAGGAGCGGATCGTGAGCAACATTGTGAAAGATGACAATGATGACGATGTGCTCTGTGCTAGGCACGTCTCTCATGTCCTCTGGTGTTGAACTTGATAACCCCGCAAGGGAGGTTCCATCATTACTTGTTCCACAGAGGTGGAAATCAAGACTCAGTGTAACTCACTCAAGGTCACCAAGTCTGGGAAGAACTGGCTCTTGAACCCAGGCAGCGTGCCTCCAGAGCTCCTACTCTTAACACCTGCACTCTGTGGTCTTTCTTGTTTATCTTCTGAAGAGGGACCATGAGTAGCTAAATGTGGCTGGAGCAGAGTTTATGTGGAGGGAGGTGGTGGAAGAGAAGTCTGGAAGTAGTAGCTGGAGCAAAGCTGTAGGGGGCCTTGAACCCTTTGCTGGAGGGTTAGGACTTCACTCTGCACAGCGGACAGCTGTTGTGGGGTTTTAGGAAATGACCTAATCTATCTTGTGTTTCAAAATTAGGGTTGATAACACTGTGAAGAAGAAGGAGAAGGGAGGTGATGGGCATGTAAAGCTAGCCAAAGAAAATGGAAAAGAGAAACAGGGCTGGGATATATTTCAGAGGCATAACTGGCAGAATTAGACAAGGGCATGGAGCTTGTGACCTGAGCAGTCTGTTAACTGAGACAGAACACGGAGGAGATAAACACAAAGAATTCTTAGAGCTACTTATGTTTTTATATTCACTAAGTCTTAGATTCACTATATTCAAATAATACTTATTATCCAGCCATAAAGATAAGTATTCTGTTTAAATAGTTTCCTGAGCAGATATGGAAATTAGATATTCCTCCTTCCAGTCTAACCGAGATTTTACCACCTCCTGGTAAACTCAATTTATCAAGTCAATTAAAATATCTGTAGTAAAGTGCGTACCTATGTTTCCCTGCAACTGCTTTCGCAGGATTTAGAGTATTATGGGAATCCTGAGTCTAGAATTGTAAATTAAATTTTTCACTTACATTTGCCCCCTAAGAGGAAAAAAAAAAAAGAAACTAGCTTTCTGGTAAATTATTTTTAATTTTAACTTATATAAAATATATACTATTCTGATTGTGGCTCACTTTTCCTTGGAGTCTTCAAAGCTCAAATTCAGCAACTGAGAACAAGCATCCATCCTTCTCGATAAAAGTCAGCAGGGTTCTGACAGAGGTGGTGTGGTGAACCCCACCCTGGAAGGCAGGAGACATGTTCTCACTTACTTCTGTAGCAAGAAAATCTCGAAGACACCACCACACTCCCCTGAGCCTGCTTCCTCAATATTCTCTGGTGGCCATTCATTTTTTTTTTTTTTTTGGCTCTATCATGCATATATTCAACAAGTATACATTGAGTGTCCACTATATGCATGTCTGTATCTCTCTTACAGAGAATTAGCCAGTTCCCATCCTCAAAGAGTTTTCAGCACAAGTGTTGCAAGGTAAACAATTGTGATTTTTAAAAATTAATAAAATGGGGCACCTGGGTGGCTCAGTCGGTTGAGCAACCGACTTCGGCTCAAGTCATGATCTCACAGCTCATGAGTTCGAGCCCCGCGTCGGGCTCTGTGCTGATGGCTCAGAGCCTGGAGCCTGCTCAGGGTTCTGTGTCCCTCTCTCTCTCTGCTCCTCCCCTGCTCATGCACTGTCTCTCTCTCTCAAGAATACATAAAAGATTAAAAAAAATTTTTTTAATTAACGCAATATTGAAAAACCACAATGCTATCTCAAGGAAATGATCTATGTTTTGAAGACAAAGTAACCAATCCACTTAAACATACGTAAAATGTTCAATATTCATTACCTGAGTAATAACTCACTTTTTAGACTTTGTGAAAATGGATAGACTCAGGAAACTAAGAAAGAAAAAAACAATCAGACGGAATCAAGAGTCCCTTTTTTGTCTTTGGTGTCATTGTACCACATATTTGTAAAAAGAGATCTGAATCCAATGCAGAGCTACCAGAAGAGTCCCGATTCCCTCTGGCCCTGACTTTTATAATAATAACAATAACGATAATAATAATAATAAATTATTTGTCATCAGGTAAACTATGATGCAGCCTCTGTAATGTCAGAAATATATGTGCTTCTGACCACCAAGCCCTCCATAATCCATGGGCTGCAGACAGAGCAAGGGCGGGCCTCCTGTGGGGCATATGGGATGTGTTTTCTAGAAAGCAATGCAGGAGGGCTGCTCTGGGGCAGGCTTTGACAGCCTGTCTCATATGCGTTTGTCTTCACTGGCAAGGCACCGTTTCTAGAAGGAGTGTGTCTGGGGTCCTGCTTCCAAGCACAGGGTGACTATGGGAGCCTGGTTGCTTCTAACAAGAAAGTGCCCACTGTCCCGACTGGGCCTGAGGGACTGCAGCTGTCAGCTCAGCTCAGACAGAAGTGCCTTCTGCTCTGAGCTTCAGGGATCTGTGCAGAACACGATTTCCACAGGATAACACAACAAATTGGCTCTACTGTGCTCTGTTTTGTTTATGCAGAAAGAACCAATATTTTCCTCAAGCTGTCATCTGAATATGAATGACAGCAGAGAAGCCAAGAGATTCTGGGCTCCTGATTCATTGAAAGCTGAGACCTGACTCTTAGCAACAGCTAGCCCACGGCCTGGGTAATGGCGGAAGCTCAATAGATATTTGTTGAATTTATTAATTCGTGATTTAACAAGATAAATTTATTAATTTATAGACCTAGGCCTAGCGTAGTATCTGGCACATGGCAAGTGTCACTGAATATTTGATGAGTGGTTGAACCAACTGCAAAGTCTGCAATGCAGTTCGAGTTCCAGCACCAGACCCGAGGTGACTTCATGAAGCAGATGAAGTTGTCCCACCTCTTCCGTCCTCACTTGCAGCCCTTGCGCGCGCTTACCATGCTCACCCCAGACAACCTGTCTACATGCAGTGTGGTCCCCAGCCCAAGAGTCTCAGTATCACCTGGACATGTGCTAGAGATGCTAATTCCCAGGCCCCACCCCAGACCTACTGAACCCGAAGCTCTAGGCATGGGGGCTAGCAGTCTGCTAGGGCAAGTTCTCCAGGTGGCTTTGATACTCACTAAAGTTTGGGTTTTGTTTTTGAGAATCACCCAGGAGTGTTTGCCGAGCAGGCATTCCAGTCGCTCCTCTAGATCTCAACAATTCCAATCTCTAGGGCCGCAGCTGGGGCATCTGCATTTTGAAGAAGTGATTTTTTTTTAACACAGTAGAACCACTCCCCCAAAGCTTTGCTCTCTTCTCATCAGTTTCTGCAGAAGCTACTACTAGATTAGATTTATTCTATAAATTAACTCAATAAGTTAATACCCAGAGATATTTTAATGTTTAACAGGGAACTAAAGGTCCCCTGTCCTAAAAGAATAATGTGTCACCAACAAGGGAAATTCACATCCTGCCTTAGGCAGGAGACGATGAATGGCCTGATTTCTGACACAAGGGAGGAGCAAGGGCAAAGTCAATCCCATCTTGGCTACTGTGTCTTTAGAATTTAGCTATTTAAATAAGATGAGGCCCACAAAGTTCAACCTGCAGATGTGTGGGATTTTTTTTGGCAATTAAATATGCTTTATAAATAGAAAGCTAGTATATAAAAATCTGAATTGCTAGCATTTCTTGAAACATTGAAACCTTTGGCACACTGAGCATAGATTCCTACATGGTAACAATCAACTAGACCTGGGTAGCTGTGCTCCTTCTAAGTTACCAGTCCCCACCGTTCCCAAGTGCAAACCTTAATCTTACTGTGGCCCACTTCACTGTCTTATGTTGAGTTCCTGCTCTCTGTGGACTTTGGAGTTTGTGACTTCTGCCATTACGTGGACTTGCCACCATCCCCTCAGAGCGAAGCATCTGGGGAAGAAGATGGGTCCCGTTAGGTCCAAGAGAAGGGAGGTACAACGTGCATACCCAAGCCAGTCCAGTTCCCTTTATATCACTTAAAATAATGATGATGCTATTGCTACCATCTGACCCTTGTTGGTCAGGTGTGTGTCCATGTAAAATTTTGTAACCGTAAGAATTTTAATGGGTTTTTCTTGTCTCCTCAGTTCAGGTCAGGAGGATTTGCTAGCTTCCCATTCCATGGAGGGTTCTTGATATACTGACTTTCTTTTCAGAATTCTGCATAGCATTTTAATGCATTTGTCAAGTTGCAATATTTTCCCACCAAAATTAAATAAGTATTTTATTAAAAATATTTTTCACGTTTTAAAGTTGAATCAGCATTCACTTCACCTAGTATTTATTTGATTATGAGAATGGCCATTTTTAACCGAGCATGTAATAAGACAAAACAAATTATAGCTGCCCACTTAATAGCATTTCCCCCACGTACCTTTCAGAAGTATTATACTGCTTATACTATTATTATATTATGCATATGCATTAATAACTAACCTTATAAATTTATGTTATCTGTTCCCATATAATAATTCCTCCCGCCAAATATTTCTGGAAGCCTCAAAGCATAAAGCATATGAATTAAACAAGTAAATGTAGCATCTGCTATTACCCTTCTTTTCCTGCTCTAGTACCTGTTCATTGCTTTATATTTATTTCATTAGAAATCTGGGAGTGAGGAGATTTAAATTCATGAGCCCTAATAGCCACTCTGAAGTGGAGGATAAGTAATAAGTCTTTCTCATGATAGAGTAGGTAGGTTGAAAGACATAGCGCTTTCCCACTGCTGACTTTTACAGTTCTGAAGTAAGGTAACCTTTATTTTCACAGTCCTACTCCAATGGGCCTCCTTTATCTGAAACAGTAGGGCGTCATTGAGCAACAAGAATACAAAGACCTGAAATTATCCACACACATACTGATCACTGTCCACTTGTGGCAGGACTAACCACTTGACCCTCTTCATCAACAGGATTTTTCTATTCCAGGAAACTCTTGCCCATGAAGATAAATTTGCAGAAAACATCATTGTTCATTTTGGAAATTTCTCCAAAATCTTATTTCACCTATTACCAGACTGACCAGCTTTTCAATAGATAGCATCAAATGACAGTTTACTCTCTGAGATTCTTGGAAACCTCACCATAAACCCCTTTTTGTGCCGTACCGTCAATTTTATTTTTTATTTCTGTTTTACTGATGTATAGTTGACAAATTAAATGGTCAGATATTTAAAGTGTACCTGTGATTATTTGATATACATATACATTGTAGAAGGATTTCCATCATCTAGTTAATTAACTCACCCACCTCTTCACATATTTATCCTTTTTCTTTTCTTTGGTGAGAACATTCAGGTTCTACTCTCTTAAAAAATTTTAATATACAATACAGTGTTATCAACCGCAGTCACTGTGTCACACATTAGGTCCTCAGACCTTATTCATCCTAGAACTGAAAGTTTGTACCTTTTAAAAAAATTTAAAAAAAATTTTAAATTTATTGTTGAAAGATAGAGTGTGAGCAGGGGAGGGGCAGAGACGGAGGGAGACACAGGATCCAAAGCAGGCTCCAGGTTGAGTTGTCAGCAACGAGCCTGACACGGGGCTCAGACTCATGAACCATGAGATCACGACGAGCAACTGAGCCACCCAGGCGCCCCTGAAAGTTTGTAGCATTTTACCAACCTCTCCCTATTTCTCTCCTCACCCTCCACAATCCGTGGCAACTACTTTTCTACTCTGTGTCTCTATGAGCTGACTCTGCCTGGCTTATTTCACTTAACATAATTCCCTCAAAGTCCATCCACGTTGTCACAAAGAGCAGGATTTCCTACTTTTTAAAGGCTAAATAATATTCCATTCTACAAATATACCACATTTTCTTGATCCATTTATCTAATGACAGACAATTAAGCTGTTTCCATACCTTAGGTATCTGTGTTCTTATGTTCATAGAAAGCATTGTTTGTTATTGTATCATGATTCTTACCCAGTCTTAACCCTAAATCAGACTATAAAGCCTCCCAAAAATCCTAACTCTGCTCTCCCTTCTCCTTGACCTTGTGAATAATAAGCTCAGAATTCCCTGATTATCAGAGCTTTTTAGTGATACTTCAAGAGTGCTTGCATTCAACACTCTGGAAGACCAGACTCGTAACCAGCCTCTTGGTTGGTATGTTTACTGACAAACTTTATCCCAAATCACCCTTCACAAAAGCTTCTTATCCTATTTCAATTCACTTGGTTTTGCCCTGCTGAGATAGGAAATTGTTCAGCATTGGATTTCACTCTGAAGCTGCCTATGCCTGCTCAGCTCTTGGTCAATGATGCTGTCACCTCCCTGCTCAACAGCATTTCATTTTCCTTAGCTTTGAACTTCTGATGGAAGAAGAATTAGCTTAGTTAGTCACAGAGTAAGCCTAATTGTGACCTTATCGCATAAATACATACTTTAGACACACATTACTCACGGTTTTTATTTTCAGGATATAATTGCAAATATAAAGGAATGCACCCCTAGGCCCTTGACAGAATCCAATGTTGTGATATGCTGGGCCAGACTGGTAGGTTTACCCCAAAAGCCAATTCCCTTCAGAGGGAGTGATCCCTCTCCATATGCAAAGGTGAAATGCTTTAAATACCTTAAAGGTGATTGTAAGAGTCATAACTCATTAATTCAATGTGGTGTTTTGTTTTTGTTTTTGTTTTTGTTTAGCAAGTATGGTATACATATCAGGGAGGTCTTGTGTTCAGTCTTGGGTGTGCAGAGGGAACAGAATCAATGCAGTGTCTCCATCATGGAGTTTGGTCTAATAATGACAACCATGAGAAAAATGTTTGCAAAAGTTCTGCCTACATTTCAACTGTACAAAGTTCTATGGGGGAAATAGGGCTGCAAAGGTAATAGAGGGGGACCTAGCTAAGTCTGGCAACTTGGGGAAACTTGTTCTAAGAAAGGGATCTTTAGAAACTATTTGATCCTATCTGCCTTCACTGGGAATCTTGAATGTTATGGCATTAACTGAAAAACGATATATGTTATTTATTTTTGGTTGGTTGGTTTAGATATGCATTATGATAAAATTTTACAGGCTATCAAAAAAAAAAAAAAGAAAAGATTTGACACATTGTAAGTTTTCAGGTAAGGCTCTTATATAGGTTTCTGTGGTTGAATGTGCTAGTTATTACTGATGAGTGTTTTTTGGTTTTTGTTTGCTTGTTTGTCAATTTAGATATCCCTTTGTACATGAGAGAAATGTCATGATAATCCTCAAATTTCAAGTCCAAGTTTTCTATTCCATCTTCTGACATATTATAAAATTAAGTTTAGGAACTAAAACATCACTTAATAATTCCTTCTAATTTTCATTTAGATATCCTTTAGATATTCAATTCTGTTTTATTTGTACTATTTTTACCTTTCATGTACTATTTTTTTCCTATTTATACTGGACAGAAAATGTCACAAAATGACAGGGCTCTGGAACATCCCGGGGAGGTTAGACAGATTGCATTATATCTGTTTAGAAAGCACAAATGAGGACTTCATGAATATAAATTAGTGTTTTATTTTTTCTAGTGTCACATATGATAAATCAGTTTCCTGGCAAGTGACAGTGATATGAACAGTAAAACATCTCCTCATCTCTATGCAAAATAAAGGACTTAATAAGATAAATAAAAGGAGAACCTGAGAATGAAAAGAAAAGCATTCTTGTCTTAGATGAATATGAGGGATGGGTAGCAGAGGAGGCAGAGGGTTTCATAATCAGTTGATTCCCACCTCACCATAGAAATCAGGCAACAAGATTGGTTTGACCACTGAAGGCTTCACTAATATTTTGAAAGATAAAATATTAAAATAATTTATTTTCTGTTAATTCTCATAATTTTCACCAACAACTAGAAAGCAATATGATAAAAAGAAAGAATGAAAGAAGGAAGGAATGAGGGAGGAAGGGAGAGAGAGATAGAGCGGCCTTGTCTCCTTAGCCACCTAGACACTCAGACTTAGTATTTCATTTTAATAAAGCAAATTACCCAAAGTTTACATTTCAGAGGAGCTGATTCCTATCTAAGGAAAGTGAGGATTTTATTTACAAGTGTATTCTAAAAAAATCATTTGGGGGAATAACTGGAAAGCCAGTATGTAAATATATGGACATTCAAATTCATATAAGCTGGAAATTATTTGGTCTTTAGGATAGAATTCATAAAGAAAAAGACTGAGGAATTTGTGCCTATATAAGTTTATATGAGTTAGGTATTAGCAGTCTTTATGTTATTAAATTATTTCCAACTCGTCCATTTCCTTTTCCCTGTCTACTCGGTACACCTCCATCTTCTCTAGAGCTATCCCATGAGATCGGAAGGTACATTATACTAATTCCAGATTCAGCTACCTTTCATTAAAACTTTTCTCTGCAAGGATTTCTTGACAACCACAGAAACATATGGAACTCAGAAACCCTAACATCTTAAAGTTGAATCAAACTGATTGAAGTTCTTCATAAAGTAACTCATCTTTTTGAGGCATAAGGAAATATTTCCTCCAGGCTTTATGATGGATATGCTCCGTGGGTCAATAACATGTTTCTGCTTAACTGCTCTCTCTTTCTTTGTTTTCTTTGGATTTCCAGTTCAGGAGCAAGATAATCTCCCAGTCAGACATATTACCTCAACTTTGACATCTTCTATTTTTAAAGTCTGGATAACATTTTGCACATGAATGCTAAAGAAGCAATTTATCTAAAGAAAACAGTAAATTGGACTCTGAGAAATTAAAAGAGACAATTTTAAAATGGGAAGATAATACCTTTATCTTTTACTGGTGCAGTAGCTTCAAATGAGAGCCAAGAAGTTTTATCAAGTGGCTGAGCTACTCATCAGGAAAGGCTAGGTTCTTGGCTTCTCCAGGATCTCATCTGGCTTCTGAAAACATGGCTAAATACACTTTAAACATTTTCACCTTTGTCAGGTTTCCCATAACACTTGAAGTATGCTTGAAGCTAGAAAAATGAAGATGTCAGTCTTCAACAACACATAAATGATGATGGACCTCACTCATTTTGCCCTAGAATTATTTGGTTAAGCTCCCATATCCGCTTCATCACCTTTTCTTTTTTTTAACCCTTAAGAGTGTATAAAGTTCTTATCATAACAAATGAATTCAATTTGATTATTTGTTCCTGAGGTTTTAAATGTTGTTCTATCACACACTCCTTTATGTTAACAGATTGGAGTAGATCTGGGCTGTCCAATCCAGTAACCACTAATTACATGTCGCTATTTAAATTTAAATGAAAATTAATTAAAATTAAATAAAATTAGAAATTCAGTTGTTCCGCCACATCAGCTGCATTTCAAGTGCTCAGTAATCCTATGTGGGTATTGGCTATTGAATTGGCCAGTGCAGAAATAAAACTTTTCCATTTTCACAGAAAATTACATTAGACACTACTAGATTAAATGATTAAAGAAATTAATTAATTCTTCAATTCAACTGGGATCAGATATTTTCAGTATATTTTTAAACTTCTCAACTTTTTTAGAATATAGCCATGCTTCTTACAAGCATATAGCTAGGCTAGTGTCCAACGTAAGAGATGAATTCAGTGTCCATAGAAGAGTCTATCGGTCTGCATGAGCAGACATAGAAAGAAGATGCCATGCCAAAAAAAAAATTGGACTGTCTGGAAGATGAAGGACATCAGGTCAATGAAGTTCTTTTTTTGTGAAGCTGAAATCATGGTGCAAGTCAGTGGGAAGAACAACAGAGCCAGATGGATCATGAGGAAGGTTAAATAATCAAGTTGCTGATAATCAAGGTAAGGTGAATTCATTTTGCATTGGGATGTACCCTAATCCAAAGACTAATGTTCCTGTAAGATAAGGCAAATGTGAACACAGACACACATGCAGGAGACTACCAAGTGATGATGGAGGCGGAGATTGGATGTGGCTACAAGCCCAAGGAACAGCAATGATTGTCAGCAATACCAGAAGCTAGGAAGAATCTAAGGAAAGATCCTCCCCTAGAGGCTTCAGAAACAAGCCCTGCCAAAAACTTGATTTCAGATTTCTAGCCTCCAGAACTCTGAGATGGTAAATCCATTTTACTCTAACCTACCTTGTTTGTGGTCATTTGTTACAGCAGCACTAGGAAACTAATACACCCAAGTATGTGTCATACCTCATTCCTACTGTACAAAGTGCCTCAAGGGAGACCAAGATTGCACCACTTTACTGAGTTACCAGCCCAGTGTTGAGGCACCTGCTCTATTCAAGGCAGGCTGCCCTTCAGCAGACAAGGTCGATATTAGAATGGCAAGACCAACTGAGCTTTCATGATCTGATATGGCAGCAATAGAGTGAAAAACAGAATAACCAGGCCTGACTCTTTGGACTGACTTGGGCTTACAAAGCATCCCTGAAGTTGTTGCAGTTATTACAAGAGAGAGATCCCAGACAGAGAAGAGAGATACTCTTGTAACAGGTGGGGTATGGGGTCAGAATCATCTAGTTTGAATATGAAAAAAATATGATCTTCTTTGGTAACCCAGGGTAATAAAGCAGGATATAATTATTTCCTACTTGTCAAACTATACACCCAGTTCTTAAAGAATCAAACCCAAGGGGGCACTGGGGTGGCTCAGCCGGCTAAGGATCCAACTCTTAATCTCAGCTCAGGTCAGGATCCTCTCTCTCTCTCTCTCTCTCTCTCAAAATAAACACATACACATTAAAAAAATCCAACCCCAGGACACTGGAGAAAGAAAACATTCTTTACTCTTCTTTAGGATCAAAAGGAATAAGAACAAAAAACCCATATAAAGATAATATTGTAACGGGCTAATTTTAATATTTCACTTTTTTAACATTTAATTTTTATGGAAAGGTATATAACTTAATTTGTAATATATTTAAATCATTCTCTAAGCCATATCAAAACTGTAGTTCTCAGGTAGCTACAATCTGGACCTAGATACCTATACTAATAATATCTGCCACTCAGTCTCTGGGCCACTAGAATGCAGGCCTTTGGTATATCAGGAGGTCCTGTAAATGAGCAACATGTCTCTGGAAATACTCTTGGAAATTCAGAAAGAAAGTTTATTCTGTGGGCATCAGGCTAGATCTCTCCAACTACCCACTTCATATAAGAATGAGCCTCAATGGTCCTTCTACTAAGACCCTTGCTTTTCTTCTTTCTTTCTTTCTTTCTTTCAGACAGGAAGTAAGGTTTATTGGTGGGCATGAATAGGGAAGGGCAGTGCCGAGGTTTTCATGAGTGCAGAACCTGCCATTTGTCCAAGGGGCCATCATTAGGGATGTATTTGATCCCACAGCCATCTGGGATAAGCCACTTTTCAGCCACCATGTCTTCAAATTCGTCTACATTAAACTTAGTAAAGCCCCACTTCTTGGAAATATGGATCTTCTAGCAGCCAGGGAACTGGCCCTACGTAGAGCCTGAGTCACATGCTCCTTGTTCTGCAAGTTGGTACAGATGGTCATGATGCTTGGCCAATGTGGACCCTGATCACTGTGCCCTATGGCTTTCCAAAGGCACCCTGCATACCTGTCTGGAGCCTAGATTGGAGATAGCATGAGGTCAAACATCAATGTCCATTGGAAAGAGCCATCTCCAAGGTTCCTTAGGGCAACCCATACATTCAACAGGCTGCATACACTACCAAGGAGGCTATTGTTTGCAGCCATTGCACACCAGGCTCCCATGAGGAAAGATTACAGTCGACTTAATTGGCTGCAGAAGACCCTTGATTTTCTGTGGCTTTCTAGCTCTCTACAGGGTTAGTGGCTATCCCTGAGGGTTCAGCTGGCTGGCTTGGGGAGCTGAGGCCTTCAGTCTTTCTTCTTCCTCCCCATCTCTACCAGATATATTCCCACAGTTCTTGGTATCAGCTTCCACCATCCTTCCAACTAAGAACCTGGCAACCTCCACTTGACCCAAGAAGACCTCTTCCCCCAAAGGGCTGTGGACAACACTTATCTCATAGAGCTGTGACGCCTGGGCAGGGCTTCCAGGTTGTCACATACTCATTGATCTGGTCTCCTGTTCCCTTCCCAAGAGGAAAGAAAGAAGCAAGCAGCCTTACTGTCTTAGGCTTCCCCCATCTCACCTCAGTCCATGGTCTGGTCCTGCTTTGTTCATTTCTGTCTTGGAGGATGATTTATAAGGCAGCACAGCTGCAGCCCCATCACTGATACAAATGGCAGGGATCTATTTTATATATGGGAATTATTGTTTAAATTATGCTGTGTGTTTTGAAGCTATTTTATTACTCTTGATATTTCCTTAATGTTTTCGGAATTGAAGTGGAAAAGTATGCATGATTAAGCATGTTAATCCACCAATGGAATTATGGACCACCAAACAGTTCATCGTTTCTTCTAGTTAATGTGCTGGAATCTTAGGAAAAGAAAACAGACACACAAAGTTTTTGGCCAGTGACTGAATGTGCCATTCAAACTACAGTGATGCCAAGAAAGGTTTGCTTTTGCCTTGGTTCATTGACAGGAAATTATTGGAACATGCATGAGCAATTTTTAGTTTTATATTATCTTTTCTTTTGTGATGTTGTATCAACTTTCTCCAGCCAAGTGCCCCAATTCCAGGCAATACCAATGGAAGATACGTGCAAAGATGTGCCGTATTTTAAATCACCAAAAAGATTTGTAACTAAGTATTAGAGGAAACTTCTATAAAAAGTCAGTCAGTTTTATGCTTAAACATTGAGGTACAATATCGTATCCTTTTCTTTTATTTTACCCTACTATTTTACTTATTCTTTATCTTTTCATCTCCTCCCCTCCTAGTTTTCAATACCTGGAATGTTTTGCTGTTAATGTGGTTGTGTAAGGTAACTTTTATTCTAAAATATACTGCTGGCCACCATCATGATGAAGTATCCCAAAAGTGAATCTTCCTCACTGAATTCTACTCCTGAAACCAATATTGCACTACATGTTAACTAAAATTTAAATTAAAAAAATAAATAAGTCAGAAATTGATGGAACTATAAAGAGAAATAGAAAAAAATTACAATGCTTCAAAATATCCTCCTAAAAATTGAGAATTACATCTTTCTTCATGAAGTTGACTTGTTTTGCTTTCTTTAGAAATACCAATGATATGAAAAATGTTTTAAAATAAATTTCTTAGTATTAAAAAAGTGAAATTTCCTGTTGCACAGAGACAGATTATTTTTGGCAGAATCAGCAAAAATTTTGGTTACACTAATCACATTTTTCTGCACAACAAAATCAGAAGCAATATTTTTGGATCCCTGTCGATTGTGCCTCCATTTACACTGGCAGCAACAATTGACAAAAGTTACCATCGTAGTACTTCTCAGAAGCAATGGCCAGAGTACAGGGAATCACTGATTTTATATAAGGGCCACTCTCAGAATCAAGGGAGAGGGTTAAAAAGTATCTTTCAGAAACTGAATCTAACAAAAAGAAAATAAAATAGATTCTGGTCTCCTGTGGAATTCTTTGCAGAAAAAATCATATTCTAATAGATATTTCATCAAAAATATTGCTGATGAGAACACAGTGTTTTGTAAACGCTGTATGTTCCAACCTCCATCGAAAATGCAATAAACACAAGGAAAGCTAGATTTGATTATTTTTTAAAAAATGTTTAAAGTTTATTTATTTATTTTGAGAGAGAGAGAGAGAGCAGGGGAGGGGCAGAAAGAGAGGGAGAGAGAGAATCCCAAGCAGGCTCCATACTGTCAGCACAAGCCTGATGCAGGGCTGGAACTCATGAACCATGAGATCATGACCTGAGCTGAAACCAAGTGGCTCAACTGGCTGAGCCACACAAGATCAGCTTAAAAGTTGACAATTTTAAACTTTATTATCATTACGTAACATTGCACTCATAAAGCCATTTGCTTAAAATGTTAAAAAGACGGGAAATGGCTTTTTTAAAAACCTGCTAAGTGTTTCTTGGAATCATTCAAGAAAATTTCTGAATCATTTGAGCACCAGAGTATCCTGGTCACCAGTACTTAAGATCAAATTTATTTTACTGTCTTTCTTGGTCAAATAAGAACTTTTCGTAGTGAGATCATGCTCCTCAAAAGCTGCCTTATGTTCCCTTTAGAAAGACAAGAACTTAGCAGAGGGGATAAACATCAATAAAGGATGTTGTAACTGATGAGGAAGAAAGCTCTTTTGTTTGAGAAAAGAGTAATTTTGGGAGTTTGCACCCAAAAGGAAATGGAAAAGATAAATAAAGAGGAATGAGAAAGGAGGAGGAAGAGTAATGAAATCTCCAGATGAGATAATTATCCATTATACTTATTTTTTCTCATGCTATTATGTGAACCTATCCTCTTGCTCATTTCCAAAAATCACTAGTGAAGTCTACCAGGGTCATGATCACTTTATTTGAGAGTGTGTTGGGGAGTGGGTAGGTGTACTTTAAACTTGAAGAATGGACTGGATTTCATATCTTGGCCATTGTGGTATGTAACAGAGGTATCGAAAAATAAAAGAAAAAGAAGGAAAGAAAGAAAAGGGATGGAAGGAAAAAAGAAAAAAATATCTCGTTGAAAATACAAAAATATTCTGAGAAATCTTGGCGTGTGACTTCTATAGGTTGAGAAATTGGGAGAGGGTGCAGTACCAATGCTATTTAGATCCAACATACAAGTGGTCCCAACTGATACCTTACTGGCACTAGGAAGAGATGCTCCTTATGAAGTTGGGGCACTTTCCAAAACTCCCCTCGAGCCTCATTACTATCCAATGTCTTTTATGCTGATGCTAAGAAACTCTGCCTTGCCTCCCTGATTTGATCTTTGACAGTTGACCAAAGTTAGCTGTACAATTGGCGGGAAAGATAACAACCTTGCTTTCATCACACAGAAGGAATTGGATCAAATGTTAGGGCTTAGATTGGATGCACCAGGGACTCTCCTCCAATGATGATGATGGTGGTGATGATGATGATGATGATAGATGGTTCACTGCACAGAATTCCATCTAGAACTGTCCTGGTTACCCGCCTGATTTTGCCATTCTTCTTCTATCACTTGGACCAGACACTGAAATCAGTGCCATGTGATCAAAGACCTGATTTAATGTCTTGACAATTCTGTACTTTGGGGTGAAGAATACTGCAGTCCAGGGTTTTCTAAAATGGAAAGGATCTACTCATACTGCTACAGTCCAACCGCCAAATTAAGGCTCCTGATAATACACCTACCTTAACTCATACCTGACAGCTGCTTCTCTTGGGACCCTGAGTATTGGAACATACATCTGTAATTGCTGGGGCCAGCTTTAGCAGGCTACGATTCTCCCCACCATGTCCCTTGCCTTTGAGCTGAGTATTCTAGAGTCAAACTAGCCTTATTCCATAACATCATCTCCATTTCCCAAAAGAAACTGCGACTCAGAGCTGTTAAGATGCTGCTCAAGGTCATCTAGCTAAACTGGGTTCTCAGAAACAGCTTTGTCTGTTTCTGAATCTAGACCATCTGTTCTCTCCATATTTTCACCCAGCCTCCCATTATTTGTATTTTGAATCATTCCATGAAGGATTTGAGGTTTTAAAATTAATAACTGAATTCTGGTTTATAAATCAGCACCCTGTACAATTGGATAGAATGAATAAATTCCAGTGCAATTTCTCCTTATGATAAACTAGCCTTCAGTGCCACAGATCCAGCAATTGGACCAATGGTGAATTTGCTAGAATGACACTCCATAAAGCCACCTGAAACACCCCCCGATCTTTTGCAGGTATTGGAACTACAATGGAAACATTTTGGTCTCCATGAGTGTCCACAACACTGTGGATAATGTCACTTAAGAGCCTATTTAGCAGAGACTTGAGATCCAGTTGTGATTATCTTCAGCTCTCAACAAGTCACCTTAACAGCAAATTGAGTTCAATGCTTAAACCTTATCTTTAAACTCAGAATAGCTGCAGCAGGGAGTAGAATGAGTCAGTCCTTCTAACACATTCTCCCCTTAACCTATCACATTGTGGCACCACCCACCTGCTCACAAAGAGACTCCCCCATAATTCTCCTCAGTTCTTTCAGCCGGATCTTGATTTTGGAAGCACGATGGGTATTTGATGTGCTTCACTGAATCATTTGGCCCCACTTCCTATTTTCAAAGTGATTCCCACTGGATCTCCTTTAAATAGAACTTTGAAGCTTTCTTCCTTCTTGGTGGGCCTGTTTTATTGGCTCTCTACCCAAAGAGTTATCTCTAGCAATCTAATATCAGGAGTGCTCTTAACATTCTGTTAGCTCTCTCAGTATCCAGGCCTCAAAAGTCAATTTTTCAACTTCACTAAAAGGAAATGAGGTTTTTCTCAAAGTGGCAAGACATTTCTTTCCTTGGCCTGCTCTTTGGTAGCACAGTGGTTAAGAACAAAATCTCTGGATTCACAGCTAAGTATAAATGCCAGCACCAGAATTTACCAGCTGTGTGGTCTTGGGCATGTGCCTTAATGTGTCTAAATCTCAGTTTCCATTTCTATCGAATAAGGCTAACTATCTGCCTTCATATACATTGAAAAAATGGATATAAGGCACTTAGAATAGTCGTAAATAAGTACTTAGAAAATATGAGCTGTTGTTCATTAAAATAATTGTCTTAAATTAAAAAGTAATGAATAGCCCTAAAAAATGAGAAAAAAATGCAAATCATTGCTTGTGAGGTGGAGTTGAGGAAAGCATTTGTATATCTAATGGATTTGTGTCCACGGATTAGCGTTCTACTTACAGTTTAACAGTTCTCCTTTCAACTTTTCCCCTATATGATTAATGTATTTGGCAGAGGACTGACAGAGTAATCTCTCTAAAACCTGCCACTAATCTGGTTACATTCTGTTCAAAAGATTTCAATGGATTGTCATTGTCAAATAATTCAAACACACACTCTTTTATCTTGACACCCTCCCTCCCTACTGAAAGGGCCTCAAAATGTTAACTATGAAGAATCTATCAGAAGGCTTGGGGTAATTGTCACACATTAAGTCTTGCTTTGCCTTCTTTCCCTTGAATATTATTGCCCAACATAACTACAACTCCCTCCGTGCTTCTGTGGGTAGGGACATCTCAGTGTCTCTTGCAAAATTCCCAATGTCCCATCTGCCTCTACTTACCCAATTTGTCAACCCTCCTTTTCCTTCACAAGCCCAGCTCAAATGTTAACCCATCTGTAATCCTTTGCCTAGTCTTCTCATTTAAGGGAGCTCTGTGGCTTTTTTAAACAACATTCTACTCTTGTGTATTTTATTACACTTTCCAGGGACTCGACGAGTTTCATATCACTTTCGAAATGCCAAGGATTTTAAATTTTGCCAAAGGCAGTGTTACCTGAGAAATGACCTATAAGGAACCTCATACCCCTCCAAGCTGAGGACTGACTGAGGCTCAAGTATGTGAAAGAAAGAGCATGGGGTTTGAAGTCTAGCAGAGTTTGAATCTCATCTCTGGGATTTAACAATTAGTTGGACATGGGCAATTACTTAACCTCTATGAGAATCGGTTTCCTCTAATAGGACTGCTAATGACCACTTTTGAGTTTTTGTTCTGCAGACTTGAGATAATATATAAAAATCTCAGTGCCTAGCAAAAAAAGTATGTGCTAAGAAAATGCCAAATGTAATTACTGTTTAGTTAACTGGCAAAACTATTGACTCTAGTGAGTCAATTATTCAAGCCTGGTCCATACATAAGCTTCATAAATTCATTTAGTTTTTCCAGGACTTAGGTGAGATGTGTCAGTCAAGGCTCAGCTCAACAGCTCAAGCTGAACAGCTCAGCTATGGCTGACTGCAAACCCAAGTGATGCCTTGCTTTGAGAGACCCAGTCAAATTCTCCCTGAAGAATATGAATCATTTTTATAAATATAACCACAAAGGAAGTTATTTTGGCTCAGTATTATATCCACATTTCTCTTTGAGAAAACAGTACCACTGGAAAATGAACTAATCTTACATTAAAAAAAATTTTTTTTTAACATTTATTCATTTTTGAGAGACAGAGCGTGAGTGTGGGAGGGACAAAGAGAGAGGGGGAGACAGAATCCAAAGCAGGCTCTAGGCTTTGAGCTGTCAGCACAGAGTCTAAGGCGGGGCTTGAACTCACAGACCTCGAGATCATGAGCTGAGCCAAAGTTGGGCACTCAACTGACTGAGCCACCCAGGTGCCCCAAACTGATCCTACATTTTAAAATTTAGGTATCAGGGGCACCTGGGTGGCTTGGTCGGTTAAGTGTCCGACTTCGGCTCAGGTCATAATCTCACGGTCCGCGGGTTTGAGCCCTGCGTTGGGCTCTGTGCTGACAGCTAGGAGCCTGGAGCCTGTTTCAGATTCTGTGTCTCCCTCTCTCTCTCTGCCCCTCCCCTGTTCATGCTCTGTCTCTCTCTGTCTCAAAAATAAATAAACGTTAAAAAAAAAGTTTAAAAAAAAATAAATAAAATTTAGGTATCAGTTGTATTACAACCCCATGTTGTAACAGAAACATGAGGTCCATCCATGGGAGTGTGTTTGTCCAACACCTCAAACCCAGTTAATGACCGAACTAGGTCAGGTTGTCTGACTCCCAGCATACTCAATAGGTATTAATTTTATTTCCCTTTGCTTTTCTTTTCACCTATTCCAAGCCAAACTTCTATTAATTACAACAGCTCCAAGCTTATTTCATTTGGGAACTTGTTTTGATTTTGAACAGAAGAAGAAGGGGTCCAAAATGATGGCAATAGAATCCTTTTCCTCATGGTAAAAATTGTGTATTGTTCATGCAATGAAATCAATTTGGCTAAAGAATTCAAACTTTAAAAGAAAATCTCTTCACAGTGGGTAAGAAACAGGCATTGCTTTTCTGAGTGTCAAGAAAATTGAAGTGCAAATAGATGAAAGCTATGTCTAAAAGATATCAAAACCTTTTTCATTTCGCATCTGGATGTTTTTGACATTATGTAGAGTCAAAGTAAATTTCTGCAAGTCTTAGAAAATCAGAGTAGAAGAATAAAGAACGAAATCCAGATTTTGTAGGTCCCCCTTTCATCATGCTTCATTCATTTGCAGCAACGCTTCTGTGCTCCTCATTGTTTCTAAAATGTATCTATGCTTTTTTTTCAAAAATCACAGTTGCTTTTGAAAATGTTTCTCCTTCTTTTTAAAGTAAATGAATTACTTCACAATTCATTGACTGAAAAATTAATTCTTTTTTGAGACAAACTAAGAAATCATGTTAGATTAAAATTCCTCATTGATGAGTATCCCAGGATGCTATTTATCAAGTACCCATATACTTGTTTAAAAAAAAAAGTAATATTGCATAATTGGTGTTTCGTGCAGTTTTTTGATGAATTGGCATTTTGAGTAGGCACAATTCAGACATATATTTAAAAGCCATAAGTAGGGTAACCTAACCCATGTGTTTCTCTGAAAAAAGGAAATCCTTTTCTTTAATGTTTTACAAGTCAAGATTAGGAGAACTTGAAGAAATACAATCTTTATTTTTGATGGAGAGAGACCTCAGCCATTCCACACCTCAGGAGACCAATTCTTTCACTTTTTCTTCAAAGTTTACACCAAAGAAAACCAGAAGTTACTGTAGATATGGTTGAATTATTCTCTAGGTCTA
The DNA here is from genome assembly GCF_014898765.1 of Herpailurus yagouaroundi. Classification (NCBI taxonomy): domain Eukaryota; kingdom Metazoa; phylum Chordata; class Mammalia; order Carnivora; family Felidae; genus Herpailurus; species Herpailurus yagouaroundi. Next base: position 21,533,041 of record NW_024412429.1, read on the forward strand.
TAAAGATTCAAAACCTAGTTAGGTTAAAGTTTTGTATACAGATACAATGTCTTCAGTAGTTGACAGCCAGTCAAGGAAAGCCTTCCATTGATTGCAGGGGAGAGAGCCTGTAGCTGATACTTTGTTACCATTAGGCATCCATTTCCCTTTACTTCTTACCATCAGAACCCATTTATTGCTGTGATATTGTCTCCTGATCAAGAAAGAGGAAAGGAAAGGAGAGGAAAGGAGACGAAAAGAGAGGAAAGGAAAGGAAGAAAGAAAGGAAGAAAAGAAGAAAGAAATTCCCAGTCTTCCTTGCAGGCAGGCACGGCCAGTGACATTCTTCTAGCTTATGAAATGTAAGCAAAGTTACTATGTGTGGCTTCTCAGAAAGCTCTTTAAAAGCAGGTTGAACACAAATAATCCAGTGAAGAAATGGGCAGAAAACATGAATAGACACTTCTCGAAAGAAGACATCTGGATGGCCAACAGGCACATGAAAAGATGCTCAACATCGCTGCTCATCAGGGAAATACAAATCAAAACCACACTCAGATATCACCTCACACCAGTCAGAGTGGCCAAAATGAACAAATCAGGAGACTATAAATGCTGAAGAGGATGTGGAGAAACGGGAACCCTCTTGCACTGTTGGTAGGAATACAAACTGGTGCAGCCACTCTGGAAAACAGTGTGGAGGTTCCTCAGAAAATTAAAAATAGACCTACCCTATGACCCAGCAATAGCACTGCTAGGAATTTACCCAAGGGATACAGGAGTACTGACACATAGGGGCACTTGTACCCCAATGTTTATAGCAGCACTCTCAACAATAGCTAAATTGTGGAAAAAGCCTAAATGTCCATCAACTGATGAATGGATAAAGAAATTGTGGTTTATATACACAGTGGAGTACTATGTGGCAATGAGAAAGAATGAAGTATGGTCCTTTGTAGCAACGTGGATGGAACTGGAGAGTGTTATGCTAAGTGAAATAAGCCATACAGAGAAAGACAGATACCATATGTTTTCACTCTTATGTGGATCCTGAGAAACTTAACAGAAACCCATGGGGAAGGGGAAGGGAAAAAAAAAGAGGTTAGAGTGGGAGAAAGCCAAAGCATAAGAAACTCTTAAAAACTGAGAACAAACTGAGGGTTGATGGGGGGTGGGAGGGAGGGTTGGGTAGGTGATGGGCATTGAAGAGGGCATCTTTTGGGATGAGCACTGGGTGTTTTATGGAAACTAATTTGACAATAAATTTCATATATTGATAAATAAATAGATAAATAAATAAATAAATAAATAAATAAATAAAATAAAAGCAGGTGAACAAATGCCACTGACTCCTTGCTCTTAATATTCTTACTGCGTGAAAAAAAATAAGCAGAAACAAAAAACATTCTTCCTTCATGGAACACTGATGTGATGCAAGAGATGTCGCAGCCACTTTTTTTTTTTTTTTTACCCTAAAAAGACATTCATGAAGAATCGAATTGCAGGCTGAGCAAAAAGAAAAAGCCAGGGTCTCTAATGGCATCATGGAATTAATTCACCAGTCCTGGACTTCCTATTTCATTGTTTCCTATTTAGGAGACAAACAAAAACAAAAAAACAATTTAAAGAGCTCTAATTGGATAAGTCACAATAAATTGACTTAAAATAAATTTCTCCTTATTTGTGCTTTGACGAGTAAGGTTGAAAATTAACATCGTTTCTTCTTTGTGGAGTCATTTTGTAATAGAACAGACATTTTATCAGCAGCATAAAGATTGATCATTCTTCACCATTCAAGATCTTGATCGTTGTCATTGATCCTTCTCATCTTGAAAGTGTCAATAACGCAAATTATTATAAAACTGCTTAACCCATATCAGATTCAGCAACAAGACAGATTGAATCAGCAAGGAAACTGGGAGGACATATTTTACATGTACCGAAAGCACTCTCTCTTCACTATTTTGCCCACCACTACTTCTACTCCACTATTATTATTAACATGATATTAACAGTGCTTAGAAACACTGGAAGACACTGAAATGGTAAGCATGAAAGTTCTCACTTCAGAGATGAATGACCCAACCAGCTTTTCCAACTTAACATCTTAGTAATCATGGAACCTTTTAAAGTAGATATTTTGAAAAAAAAATGTATAATTTGTGTGATAAAATGCATCAATCTCAAATTTTCAGTTTGATGACTTTTGTCAGTTTTATTCACCCATTTACTATCAATTCTTAATTTTAGCAATACTAGTGCTATCTTATTATATAGTTCAAAATTGCCTAATAATGAAGTTGAAAATCTTTTCATTTATGTATCTTTGGTTTTGAAATTTTTTCAAATCTTTTGTTATTTTTTTTTACAGAGTTGTTTTATTTGTCTTCTTACTGAGCAGTGAGAATTCTTTCTATATTCTGAATAAAAGGCATTTAGGGAATGTGTGTCTTGTACATATTTTCTCCCAGACTCTGGTTTTCCTTTCCATTATTGTAACAGTTTCCCAAAGAGTCAAATTTTTAAATTTGGTAAAATCCAATTTATTAAGTTTTTATTCTTGCTTTTTGGTTTTAGGTCCTATTAAAAAAAATCTTTGCCCAATCTAAGGTCACTAAGGGAAAAAAATTTTTCCCTATGTTTTCTTCTAGATGTATTGTAGGTTGAGTTCTAACTTAGGTCTATGATCAATTTTGTGTTAAATTTTGTAGATGGTGTGAGTTTAGAACCAAGAGCCAAGGCTTAATCTCTGTTTCTCTCACTTTACTTATATATATTACATAATATATATACATACACATACAGTAAAAAACCTTGTCTTGTGAGCATAATTTGTTCTGGAAACAGGTTTGTAATCCAAATCACTTGTATATCAAAGTGAATTTCCCCATAAGAAATAATGGAAACTCAGATGCTTCGTTCCACAACCCAAAGATATTCATATAAAAATGACTACAAAACTGTAATATAATACAAAATAAAATACAATGTCCATTTTTTTGTGTGAAATAGAAATACATTGATTCTAGTATGTTGATTGTGTATCCTGCAAATTGGTTAAACTCACGTAGCTCTCTTTTCTGTAGCTCTCTTTTTCTCTAATATTTTGTAGATATAAAATTTTCTTTATAAAAAAATAAATAATAAATAAATAAATAAAATTTTCTTTATAACTTACCATGTTGCTCATAAATAAAAACATTAATTCTTTCTTTAGAGTCTGTATGTGTTTTTCCTTTGCTTCTTTAATCACATTGGCTAGGACATATAATACAATGTTGAATAGAAATTTTAGGAGTGGACATTTTGACCTCATTCCCTGACTTATGGGGAGAAACATTCAAATTTTCACCATGAAGTATGATGTTATCTTTAGGTTTTTGTTAGGTGTCTTTTGTCAAGTTGAAGAAGCCTCATTCTCTTCCTAGATTTGCTGAGAGACTTTTCTCTGAATGGGTGTTGAATTTTGTCAAATGATTTTTCTGCATCTATTGAGATAGTCATATGGTTTCCATTTTTTAAGCTGTTAACATGGTGAATTACAACAATTGATTTTCAAATGTTGAACTAATCTTGTATTACTGGGCTAAATCCCATTTGGTGGTGATTAATCCTCTTTATATACATATATTGCTGAATTCAGCTTGCTAAGCATTTGTAAAGAATTTTTTTGCATCTATGTTATGAGAAATAATGATAAGTAGTTCCCTTTTCATTGTGTTATCTTTGGCTTTGGTATTAGGGTAATGTTAGCTTCATAGAGTGATTTGGGAAAAGTCTTCCATTTTCAAGAAGAGATGGTATCATGTAGTATAGCATAGGTATAATATAGTATAGAATTGATATTATTTCTCCTTTATATGTTTGTTAAGATTCACTAGTAACTTTTGTGATTTGTACCTTCCAGGAAATTTGTCTATTTCAAATAAGTTGAAAATTTATTGCCATAAACTTGCCCATTTTATTCCTTTGTTATCCTTTTAATGTTTGCATCATCTGTAGTGATATCTTTTGCCTGAGTCCTGTTATTAATAATTATATCTTCCCTTTTTACCTCAACAGTCAAACTGTAGATTTTTCAATTTTACTGATCTTTCAAACAACTAGAATTTTGATTCACTAATATTCTTTTTTTTTTAATGTATATATTTATTTTTGAGAGAGACAGAGAGACAGAGCGCCATTGGGGGAGGGGCAGATAGAGAGAGAGACAGAATCTGAAGCAGGCTCCAGGCTCGGAGCAGTCAGCACAGAGCCCAGAGCCTGATGCGGGGCGGGAACTCACGAACCTTGAGATCATGACCAGAGCCACCGTCAGGATGCTCAACCGACTGAGCCACCCAGGCGCCCCCGATTCACTGATATTCTATGTTGTTTTTATACTTTTTTTCATTGAATACTTCTCATATTTATTATTTCCTCCTTTTTGTTTACTTTGAAATTAATTTTCTCTTTTTTATAGGTTTCTGGGTATAAATTTATGTCAATGATTTTGAAATCTTACAAATATAAACATTTATTGCTATGAATTTTCATTTAACCACTATTTTAACTGCATCTCATAAGTTTCATTATGTGGCATTTTAATTTTCATGTAGTCCAAAGTATCTCCCATTTCTTCCATGCAAACTTTTTCTTTTACCCATGTTTTATTTAGGAAAGTGATTTTTAATTTGCAAATATCTGGGGAGTTTCCAGGTGTGTTTCTGAGGTTGATTTTTTTAAATTTAATTATATTGTAGTCAAAGAACATACTTTTTAAGGTTCCAAATATTTTAAATTTCTTGGGACTTGTTTTATGTTCTAGAAAATAGTCTAACTTGGAAAGTGTTTCATGTGCACTTGAAAAGAACGTGCATTCTGTTGTTCTGGGTGAAGTATTCTCTAAATGTCAATTTGATTAAATGTTGATAGTGTCATTCAGGACTAGTGTAGTCTTATTGATTTTCTTTCTTTTACTTCTATTAATTATTGAATGTAAGGGGTTAGTAGACCCAAATATAATCATGGATTTGTCTTTATTGTCTATTCTATTCATTTTTGTTTCCTACACTTTGAAGCTTGATACTAAGTGTATATACATTTAAGCTTGATAGGTCTTGATAACTTAATATCTTTATTAGTATGAAATGAACTTCTTTATCCCTGGTAATGTTCCTTGTTTCAAGGTCTACTTTGTTTGATAGTAACATAAACACTCTAGCTTTCTTTTGATCAGTAATTTATGGGATATAATTTTCCATCTTTTTACCATTAAATTACCTGTTTCAATATAGTTAAACTGGACTTTTTAAGGTAGCATATAATTGGGTCTTGCTTTTGTATCAACTTGACAATCTCTGCCTCTTAATTATACCATTAACTTTTAATGCAATTGATAGACTAGAGCTTAAAATTACCCTCTGGCTATTTTCTATGTATTCTTCCTAATCTTTGTTTCTCTTTTACTATTTTCCTGCCATTTGGGTATTAATTGAGTGTTTTTTCCTATCTGCATTGTTCGCTTATTAACTAAAACTCTTTTGGCTTTTTTATGGTAATTCTATAATATCTACATTCAAATAATGTTGTACAAGTTCAAGTTCATATATAGTATAAGAACTTTACAACAGTGTAGTTCCATTTTTCTGCTTCTGGCTTTTGTGCTATTTTGTCATGAGTTTACTTTTACATATGTTGTGTACTCCAAAATATAGTTATTTTTGCTTCTGAAAGTCTATTATCTTTTAAATTTCTTCAAAATATATGTTTACTTCTTCAACTGCTTTTCATTCCTTTGTGTAGATCGAACTTCTGGTAATATTTTCCTTCCTCCTGAAAGATTTACTTTAAGACTTTTTGCAGTGAGGGTCTGTAGCAATAGATTCTCTTAGCCTTTTTATGTCTGAAAAAGTCTTTGTTTTTATTTTATTTTAAAAATATATGTTGGCTGGATATAGAATCCTACACTGATTTCCTTTTCCCTTTCAGTACTTTAAAGCTGTTGCATTATTTTCTTCTGGCTTGAGTGGATTCTGACGACAAGTCTGCTGGCATTCCTCTATACTTCACATTGTTTGTTTGTTTGTTTGTTTGTTTTTTCTTGCCTGGCTTATTTTAACATTTTCTCTTTAGCTCTGACTTAAGCAATTTTGTTACGCTGTATCCTATGGCATTTTCTTCATTTTTATTCTGCTTGGGGTAAATTGGGGGCTAATCTGGACCACTACTGGGACAATAACTCCTTTTTAAAATTTAAAATTTTTAAAATTTTTTTTAATTTTTAAAATATTTTTATTTATTTTTGAGAGAGAGAGACAGACTGCAAGCAGGGGAGGAACAGAGAGAGAGGGAGACAGAATCTGAAGCAGGCTTCAGGCTCTGAGCCGTCAGCACAGAGCCCGACGTGGGGCTCGAACCCACGAACCATGAGATCATGACCTGAGCTGATGTCAGATGCTGAGCAGACTGAGCCACCCAGGTGCCCATGAGACAATAACTCCTTAAGAAATCTACTCAGTGCTGTGTGTTTGAAGACATTTTTCCACTCTGGCTGTGGGAAACAGCAACTCTCCCTCACCCTATCTGTCCCTCATCCTATGTGAGCTCTAGGGATTGTTCTGCTGCTCTTTTCTATGACTTTTTTCTCCCTTGACTCCTGTAGTCTCTTACATGCAAACCAAGATCAGAATTCTACCAAACCTCTACTAAAAAGAGGACCCTTTTGCAGACCTGCCTCACAGTCTGGCTTCCTTGGGTTGTCAGACTCAGCTTTTTTTTTTTCTTCAGTGAGACCACTGGGTTCTAGGCACATTTGAAAAAATATAGGTTAAAGTTTACCTTTGTCACTTTCCTAATTTATTTTTCCATTTCTCTGACATTTCCAAGTCCTTCTTTGAAGAGGGTGGGCTTTGGAGTCAGACTCCCTATGTCCAAATCCTGACTGCTCCTCACAGAGGTGTGGCCAGGGCAAGTTACTTAATCACTTTGAGCCTCAGTCTCCATTTGTAAAGTAGAAATAATTATAGGTACTGTTATAAGGCAATGTTAGGATTGAATAACATAACCCATGTAAAGAATTTAGGAACATACCTAGTATAAGTGTTACAATGGTATTAAGTGTTAGTATTAATGCTCGTGTGGTATGTAACTGATGAACCCCTTGGCAATTTTAGAAGACACTTTTACACTTTTAAAGGATGTTTATTAATACAGATAAAACTCAGGTTGGTCTATTATATGCCTCTTTTTCCTTTGTACTATTCCACTTTCAAGCATCATGAATAGGGACTCTTACATGGCAGTTCAATCCTTCCGGAACATTTATTCCTGTGTGTCACTGTGCGGGGGTGGTCTTCAAGACCACCCTCAGATTTGATGATTTGCTAGGAGGACCAATAGTCCTACTTGTGGCTGTCACTTATTATAGTGAAAGGATACATTAAAAAATCAGCACAGGGAAGAGACAGACAGGCAAAGTCCAGATGAAACTAGGTGTAAGCTTCCATCGCTGGAATCACACAGGATACTCTTAGTCACCCCCTCTCCACCCCCCGCCCCCTCTTTGAAACTGACAACATGTTGTCTACCAGGGAAGCTTGTTAGAAGAGACTCAGTGCTCCAAGTTTTCATTGGAGTCTGGTAACATAGGTACTCTCTATCTACCGTGTACCAAAATTCCAAATTCCTGAAGGAAAGCAGGCATTCAACATAAATCATTGCTTGCACAAATAGTTTCAGTGAGGCACTGTTTTCACAGTAGGGAGAATTTTATATCAGTATAGAGAACTATTTACCAGTCAAGTTACCAAATACCAGTCAAAGTTTGACCTTGCAAGCAGACCTTTCTAAGAATAGCAATATCAGACTTACTATATTAATTCTTTTCTGCATTGTCACCTTCTCCAAGCTCGTAAGCCAACATTTTAAGGCTTCCTGCCTTGCCAAAGATCCTCCAAAGTTCCCAACACCTGCAGTGCCAGCAAGTTTCCTAAAGCAAGCAGTCAAAAGGGAGGGGCAGATGAAGTATCCAGGATTATCAACATTTTTTTCATTATAATTCCAACCTAGTACAACATGTTTATGAATCTTAAATTGCTGCAGATGTTTCTCTTCATGTGTCACTGTGTTAGAGGCAAACTTTTAAGAAAGATAGGGCTACTGCAATAGCATTACACTAGGTATTCAAAAAATACTTTTGGTTGGGCAACCTCTTCCTATCTCAATCATATCATCAGAACTTGTCTGTTTTTATAATTGCTATTAGAGGGGCACCTGGGTGGCTCAGTCAGTTGAGCATCCAACTTCAGCTCAGGTCATGATCTCGCAGTCCGTGAGTTCAAGCCCCGCATCGGGCTCTGTGCTGACAGTTCAGAGCCTGCAGCCTGTTTCAGATTCTGTGTCTCTCTCTCTCTGCTCACGCTCTGTCTCTGTCTCTGAGAAATGAATAAACCTTAAAAAAAAATTTATAATTGCTATTAGAAATAAAAAATGGTAGGGCGCCATTTTTTAGAGTGAGAGGTCCGATTCTTGATTTCGACCCAGGTCATCATCTTAGGGTTCATGACATGGAGCCCTGCATCGGGCTCTGTGCTGACAGTGAGGAGCCTGCCTGGGATTCTCTCTCCCTCTCTCTTTGCCCCTTCCTTGCTCATGCTGCTCTCTCTCAAAATAAATAAACTGAAAACATTTATTTTGAAAAGAAATAAAAAATGGTATTGTACTGATCAACTGAGGTTGAATATTTACGCAAAAAATAATACTTTCATTCATTTATTTGTGAATATCAACTACTTAGGAGATAAGTTTTTTCTTTGTCTATTGACATACAAAGAAGACAGATATTTACATGATACATATCTATAGGATTGCATCTTCATCATAATAACCCTGATAACAATACATCTTTTTCTGATCTCTAAGTGAAAACACTCTAAGGAGTCATTTCATGCATCACACGAACATCTATGGCTTAATGATGTGCTCTTTTGTCTGGTAACTGATTCCATGAAAATGTGTGTGTGTGTTTGTGTATATATATATATATATATATATATATATATTAACATGTATATAATATGTGTATTAACATGTGATACATACATATTAATATATGTATATACATACATATATATGTATATATATATATATATATATATATATATATATTCTTAGATACAGCTGGAATCATTATGATAGATTACCATGGGGCACCAACTTTGGCCTGGATGTAGAAATCCATAACAACTACAAACCTTATTTTTTAAAAAAATTTTTTTTTTTTCAACGTTTATTTATTTTTGGGACAGAGAGAGACAGAGCATGAACGGGGGAGGGGCAGAGAGAGAGGCAGACACAGAATCGGAAGCAGGCTTCAGGCTCTGAGCCATCAGCCCAGAGCCCGACGCGGGGCTCGAACTCACGGACTGCGAGATCGTGACCTGGCTGAAGTCGGACGCTTAACCGACTGCGCCACCCAGGCGCCCCTACAAACCTTATTTTTAAATTTCATATGTCTGGAAGTTTAAAACCTACATGTTTGAACAATTCATAGGTTAATTCAAAGGCCAAATAATCAATAATTCACATGTTTAAATAATTCATAAGTCAAAAATATACACACATGTACATGCAAGTTTTTTTTTTAATTGCTAAAAACATTAATTGATATAGTATTCTTATTCTGCTGCATTTGGAGACTACTTTCAGTAGTTTATATTTCAATTACTTCCTTCCTTCCACTTTAGTTTTTAAGCTTGCTGCTTTTTTAATGCATATCTGAAGGCTCTAAATTTTCCTCTCAATGCGATTTTAACTATTTCCCACCAGTTTCAATGTGTGGCATTTTCATGAAAGTTTGGTTTTGTCAGTTTTTATGTTTCTTATGATTTCTTCTTTCACCTATGAACTACTTAAACATCTGGATTTTTGGGGTGCCTAGGTGGCTCAGTTGGTTAAGCGTCTGACTTCAGCTCAGGTCATGATCTCATGGTCCGTGAGTTCAAGCCCCACATCGGGCTCTGTGCTGACAGCTCAGAGCCTGGAGCCTGCTTCAGATTCTGTGTCTCCCTCTCTCTCTGCCCCTCCTCTGCCAACAGTCTGTCTACCTCTCTCAAAAATAAACATTAAAAATTTTTTAAAAAATAAAATAAACATCTGGGTTTTAAATTTCTAGACATAAGCAGTTGTAAAATAACTTACTGGTTTCTAAGTGAATCTCTGGGTCACCTGGGTGGTTCAGTCGGTTAAGTGTCTAACTTCGACCCAGGTCATGACCCCAGGGTATGTGGGTTTGAGCCCCTGCATCGGGCTCTGTGCTGACAGCTTCTGATTCTGTGCCTCCCTCTCTATCTGCCCCTCCCCCACCTGTGTTCTGTCTCTCTGCCCCTTTAAAATGAATAAACATTAGAAAAAAATTTAATGAGTGACTCTCATTGTGATCAGAAAGCATTGTCCAAATTAGACTAATTCTCTGAAATTTACCACCTGCTTTCTTAAAATGTTTTTAACACTTATTTATTTTTTGAGAGAGACACACAGGGGTGAGTGGGGGAGGGGCAGAGAGAGAGGGAGACACAGAATCCGAAGCAGGCTCCAGCCTCTGAGCTGTCAGCACAGAGCCCAACACAGGGCTCGAATTCAGGAACTGCCAGATCATGACCTGAGCCGAAGTCAGACGTTTACCCGACTGAGCCACCCAGGCACTCCTGCCACCTGCTTTATATCTGAATAGGTGGTCAATTCCATCCCCAAATTGTACTTTTCAGAAATACTGACCTACTTGCTATGCCCTCAAAGTGCCAAGTTTTCCCACCTGGAATTCTCATTCCTTTGCTTGGAATCTAAGACCTCTTCCTGGATTCAGTCTTTTCTTTCTTTATTCCTAAAAAGCCTCCCTAAATCTTTCTAAGTTAAAAACCCCTTCCATCCCTTATCATTTGTGTTTACCATTTCTATAATATCCATCTCTCACATCAACTTTTCTTCTGCTGTGTTCTATCACTTGTATCAGGACCACCTGAACTGCTTTTGAACTATACAGGTTTGTGGTTTTATCCCAAACCTATTCAACTAGAATCTTGGAGAGTAAGGAAGCTTCAGTTTCATCAAATTGATGTGAAAGCTGATTTTGTGGATATTAAAGTTGATGAACCACTGAGGTTTATTATAAGCATTTGTTGTTTGTCTATCTTCCCCTAATGTTTGCTTTTTATAACTATGTCCCCAAACCTAAAACAGACTCATTATGTTGATAAATAAAAGAAACAACAAACGTAATATAAATTTTAAATAATAAACCAGGCAGCCGCCCATGTGGTATGATTTCAGGGAATGCTATTTTTTCAGGTTGGTGTTGAAGTCTGGGCAATTCTACCAGCTTTTAGTGCTCAGAGTAAAATGCTAACACTTCTATTGGATTTAACTGGTCAAACCAATTTAAATAATTCATTCATGACTTCATAGAGTCTCAGAATTATAAACAACCATTTAGTATAAACAGGTCAATCTGTGTCATTATACAGACATGTAATCTGAGAATGAAAAGTACATTTGCTTGCCTGAGATGTTTAGCAAGAAGATGGAACTAGATCTTTCACTATTTATTCATGAACGAAGGAGACGAATAATAAAGAAGCCTTGAGAAGAAAGGGAAAATAGTGTGAGGAAACACCAATATAAAATTTACCTGATTTTGATTTGTTAGGATGTTAAAGACAACCTGCAAAACTCAGATGAGAGTTTAAGGGGGAAAAAAAAAGCCCAAATGAAGCTAATATACCAAGGAGATCAAACATTGATACACAGAGTCAAAAATTAAGAACATTTAAGATAGAAATCATTTAGTTTCCTTTTTTCTGACTTTCACCTCCATGTTTAAGCAACCAATTGGGAATTACAATCAGAAGTATTGTCACACAGTTGGGATAGTAAATTATCAACCAGAAGAAGAGATAAAATTGAATACCACTCTTTCTTTGGTTTCAATTAATTTAGGTTTAATGTGGGTCTGAATTAATTTTACACAGCTCCAGTTAACAAGTATACTGCTTCAATGGAGCAATTTTACCTGGTTACATATTTTTATGTTTTAACTATTCTAGTTGCTATTTCTCTTTCCTCTAAAATGTTCCACCAGATGGCAGTAAATGCACCACCTATTCTTTTAAAAATGGAAACCACATGCTGAATTAAACCAAATTTATCTCCAAGTGTTTTGTAGAGTTAAAATTTCATTGAGGGGGGGTATGATGGCAGGAAAAAAATAGATTGAATATTTTATATGTTAAATGAAATATACAGTCACAAGGCCAATGTCAAAGAAAAAATTGGGGCACCTAAGTGGCTCAGTCAGTTGAGTGTCCGACTTCGGCTCAGGTCATGATCTCACAGTTCGTGGGTTCGAGCCCTGCGTTGGGCTCTGTGCTGACAGCTTGGAGCCTGGGGCCTGCTTCGAATTCTGTGTCTCCCTCTCTCTCTCTGCCCCTCCCCTGCTCATGCTCTGTCGCTGTCTCTCAAAAATAAATAAACGTTAAAAATTAAAAAAAAAAAGAAAAAATTTAAAAGTATCAAAATAGAAAGTATAAAACACTGATGTTTATTTAAAAAATCTATAAATTGAGCCAGTAAAAGTGAAAAGGCCAAATCAGTCACATGTTGAATACATTTTAGTGAAGTGTTGTCTTTTTATACTTGGTAAATTATGGGGTCTGAATTAATTTCACAGATTTCACTTGTGAATATTTTCATTTCTCCTTAGCCCAACCAAAATACTTCAGATAGATAATAGAAATCACCAAGTCTTCCAAAAACCAATGCAATTAACATATACTTTCAATCTCTTTTAATTGACCAAAATCAGTCAACAGAATTAAACTTCAATTCTACCCAGCATTACAGCAGCACATAAAAGAGCTTTCTTTGACCAATCTTAATCTGAGTCAACAGATTCCAGAATTGTCCAAGTGGACGAGTACAATCATAGATTGCTAATTAGCAGAAGAATAGCATTTAGAGCAATAGAGGGGATAGTGCAGTCTATTTACTTACATTGGTTGAAACACACCTGAGGCATTACTCTGGATCTGCAAGTTTACGGTAAATTGAAAAAGTAAAAAGCATTCAAAGAACACGGACCACAGTCTGTATATACTGAGTAAATGTGAATGTTAAATCCATGGAAAGGATGTAGAGTTACATAACTATCTGCAAATATATGAAGGACTATGGTCTAGAAAAGGATTAAGACCTTTTGGGTGACACCAGAAGATAGCAAAAAAACCAACAGGTGGAAAGAAAAATCTCCATGGGACAGAAATGAAAAAGAATGGAAACTCAGATGGGATTAAGATAGTAGGAGGAAGAAGGCTTTATCAGACCCAGAAATTGTCCCTAATGATCAATGGCTTTAACGCTGACAGAAGGATGGAATTTAAGATTTTGGAGTCCAGGGAGGAGTGGAGAGTTGGAACAGAAACCCATGCAGAAAGCAGAAACTTGGAAGGATATGCCCTAATAAAAAGGTGGTTGGAGAAAACTGCCTACCAATTCAGAGAGAAGTTTGTCTCTGCACTGGTGGAAGGAAACTTCCAGAGCTCAGGCTAACGAGACTTTCTACTGTAAGAGAGAATATTCTCCCAGCTGATGCTTCCCAGAAATGGGATTTACTGTCTCAGGAGTTGGTGAGATCCTAGCCATTTGTGTCATGGAAATGATCAAGAAAACACCGACTTGGACAGAATCCTAAAACTCTAGTCAGCATCTGGCAAAGAGGCTGTTTAGGTGGGATCCTTGAAACACATTCATAAATAACACATTTTAGTTTTTGTTAAATGACATATTCCATAATATACAGAAGTTTCTCAGACTACATTGAACCTATGCCATTGTCAGAGTCAAGCCTCACTTCTGAAGAGAAAGAAACAGGGGCACCTGGGTGGCTCAGTTGGTTAAGCATTGGCTTTGGCTCAGGTGATGATCTCATGGCCTGTGAGATCAAGCCTTGTGTTGGGCCCTGTACTGACAGTTCAGAGCCTGGAGCCTGTTTCAGATTCGGTGTCTCCCTCTCTCTCTGCCCCTCCCCTGCTTGTACTCTTACTTTCTCTCTCTCAAAAATAAATAAACATTAAAAAAAACAAATTTTAAAAAATTAAAAAAAAATAAAGAGAAGGAAACAAAGCCTCAAGTCAACTGGAACATTCGATTGCCTTCTCTTTTGAGCTGCAGGTGTTGCCCCTTGTAAAAGGAGGGTGAAGGAAAATGGCTTTTAGGAAGCCCATGTGCTTTTAACTAAAAAATTCTTTGAAATTATATTGAATAAATTATCCTCTTCAGCTATATTTATTTAATTTTAACAAACTTGTGAAAAGAATAATAGCTCCCAGGTATTGTGTAAGAACTAAGTATGTGCCATGAGACATACTATGTATTTTACTTTAATTTTTTCTCTTTTTATTTTTTTATTTATTTAATTTTTTTATGTTATACATTCTTTAGCAATTCTTTTTTTTATTGTTAAGTATAATTTATTGTCAAATTGGTTTCCATGCAACACCCAGTGCTCATCCCAACAGGTGCCCTTCTCAATGCCCATCACCCACTTTCCCCTCTCCCCCAGCCCCCGTCAATCCAGACTCTTAAATACTGTATTTTACTTTTAAAAAATTATCCTCAGAAAAACACTATGAGGAAGATTTTATTAAGTAGATGAAGAAGTCAAAGTTTAGGAAGTTTAAAAAGTTTGTCGAAGGCCACAGAGCAGGTAACAGGCAACATGGGTCTTAGGTCTGCTGCAAAGCCTCAGTTCCTAACTCTGCTCCATTGCTCACAATATTTAGAAACAGGTAAAATGACCTACGAGGGAAGGGTCTTGCAGACTTGATGTCAGTGACAGAATGGCTGAAGAGAAGATACCTAGAAACTTGTTAAACATGCAGATCCCGGATCCCCATACTAGAGATTCTGACTCTGAGATGGGGCTCAAATATCTTATTTTATGGACTATAACCCTTGGTGATTCTGATATATGGCCAGTTTTGATAACATCTATTACAGGTAATATGAATTCATATTTCCCATAATGAGTTGACATAGATTTATTGTCTCCTTTCAACTTGAGATCATCTTAATTACTTGAGAAATTATTAGGAACTCTTAGGCCCAGAGAAGCTGGCCATCCAAACTGAGGATGAGCTGATAGATGCAAGCTGCTTGTGCAAAAGAGGATTTCAGGTTTAAAGATGCTTTAAAATACTATATTTTACACCCCATCTGGGGAATGACAATTTATTGTGGTATATTGAAGACTGACAGGTCCTGTGATAAAGAAACCTGTCTAATTTTATTCAACCCAAGATTTCTCCTAGACAGTTTACCACTAACTTCTCTCTTATAGTACCTCTTAATTTCACAACACTTACCAAGGTTCAAGCACATACATTCAGGGAGCTATAGGAGTAACCACTGTCAGGGCGTTCTGACTTTCTACTGTTTAAATCCTTTGCTTCCTAGACCTTCTCTTCTACTAGGCTTATACTTTTCTGTCCTTGCCCAGCTACCTGATTTCACAATGACGATTCAGGTCTGCCACACTCTTGCCCTCCACATTGGTCTCAACTTATTATAAACTGGATTGGAAACCTCTAAGGTATTTAAACCTTCTCAGCCAGCATTTCTGAATAGCTAGTCCAAATATTGGAAAAACCTAAATGGAGACAATAATAGGCCAGGAGCTTGATTCCACCTTATAGTGTCTTCAAATATTTACGAAACGGTTCTCTCTTCAAATGTTTAAGAAACAGTTCTGAGAAAAAAGGAAGATTTGTCCTCTGTTTTTGAAAAAGCCATAACCAGTACATTTGTGAGGGGACTTTGTACTAACCACCATTAGAATGGAATGCCCCATAAACTAGTAGTGAGTCACCCAATTCTTGACATAATCAAGTGGTGGATGGATGACCATCCTTTAAAGTTACTTTAAAAGGGATGTTTGAAGAAGGTTGGGCTAGACGATCTAATTCTAGAAGTCTGGTCTTTTTAAAGAAATTGTTACATTCTTTATAGAACATTTGCTGTGGGTGAACTGATTAAATCATGCCTCCAGTGGCTTTAAGGTAATTAGTGTGGCCTAGCAAATAACTGAAACAATGACATAAGCAGTATGACTGTTTAAATATTCAAAGCCAGACTCAGTGAGGACCCCTGAGGATGGGGAAATTGTGTGCTCCACTTAAACATATGCCCATACTAAAATGAGTTTGCAAATTTCAAAAGTTTAGCCATTTGACTAATATATTTGAAAGGCATTATGGGAGAAATACATGAACAAGCTTGTACATAGAAAAAGGTAAATTATTTAAATTGTCTATTTAAAAATAAAATAAAATAAAATAAAATAAAATAAAATAAAATAAAATACTTGTTAATAGATTACATATACTGTGGTGGGAGAGGGATTGTCATAACTTTGTCTTTCTTTCTGGGAGCATATTCCTGTATATGACAATGAGAATAGGTAATTTGCTATAGGAAGCATTACATAAAAATCAGATCTATGCCCTAATATGAAAATGAGATCAGATGTTGACATATTTTTGCCCACTATTTACTAATTAGTGATTGATTAGATTTTTGCAAAGTGGATTTTTTTGTATCAAGCAGTTTGAAGGAAAATGAAAGGCACCCTACTGGGATAAACTTAGTTATGATACTTTGTTCAAAAGCTCAAAATTTTATGGCTGATCTTAATTTTGGCAAATCCTCAAACAGCTCTTATTAATAGAATTTTGAAGTAGAAAACATTGATGAGATTATACAAAGAATTAGTAGCAGAATAAGGAAGAAAATAGGATTCTAAACCTTGTTTCTGGAGAAAAACTGTCTATCATATCCTTGAAAAGTGATGTTACACCTTTGTGAAAGAAATCTGATTAATTCACTAGTTAACTTCCAGTCCAAAAATTACAAAGAAGGCAACAAAGTGTCACAAGCAAGAGTTACAAGTCATTGTGATGAAAACAAAAGAAAATTAACAGCTTGAGTCTGTGCTAACTGGGATCCTCCCACTGTACTGGGTCACTATCCCTGGAATGGCCTGGATAGGGAGAGTTGACAAAGGTTAATGAGCTCCTTTATTACAAGGGTGGGTCTTACGCAAGTTCATATTTTCCTAGCCTAGGGAACCGGTAAGCACTAGATAAATGCTTGTTGAATTAATTGGTGGATGATTTATTACACTATAAAGTTTAAATATAGAGAGGTGTCTGGGTGGCTCTGTCGGTTAAGCGGCCGACTTCAGCTCAGGTCATGGTTTTGCAATCTATGAGTTGTAGCCCCGAGTTGGGCTCTGTGCTGACAGCTCAGAGCCTGGAGCCTGCTTCAGATTCTGTCTCCCTCTCCCTTAGTCCCTCCCCCGCTCAGGCTCTGTCTCTCTCAAAAATAAATTAACATTAAAAAAGATTTTTAAGTTTAAATATAGAAATAAGATATCTGACAATATGCTTAGCTAACAGAATAATTCAAGATAGAGCAGAAAGTGAAGGGAAACAGTTTAAAACCTGAATGAGCATTTTTCACCATCATGAGATCTTGTGAGAGAAAGAGGATCCATGGTATGGGAGGAGAGGAAAAAAATAAATCAATTTCCTTATTTTGGGGGGCTATTTTAAATGTTAGTTCAAAGTTATCACTCTTCTTTCCACTCAAATTAGAATACTCTTAAAAGAATTCAGTTATCTTTGAAGTACCTCAAGTCTATAAATCTTACTACATTAAGGTTTGCTCAATTAAAATACAGTTCCATTTTCAAATCATTTTCAGAAAACTATGAATTCAGATTCTTTAATTAAAAGTCTGGTGGTTATTTTGTTTTGTTTTAAAATAATGATGTCTACCAATTTAAAATGAGTCAGATAAAACAGATGTGAATAAAATTCAAAAAAGAAGTTTACTAAAATTTGATAGATGATAAAAAGTTTGCATCACTTCTAGCTTGTTTTTTTCTTAAATATCCATTCTAATCATTAGGGTTTTTTAATATAGTATTATATCTTATCTACACGCCATACAGCCAGTAAGTAAAATGGAGTCTTTTTATAGATTTTCTTTACTTTTTCTTTGTGCCATTATCTAATGCCAATGCTACACTGTGCCAGACCATTCCAGAAATTAGTGATGATTCAGAAATGAGAAGTGTAACTACTCCAGGGACTGGGGTTAGGAGAGTTTAGAATCAGGCAGTGTTACCCAAATTTAAGTATCAGTTTAGGAAGTAGTTAAAGCTAATCTAAATGGAAGTTTAATGAACCAAACATATTTTTAATATTCACCTATAAAACTTGATCTAAGATGGGCAGCATGCTTCCTATTTGGAATAGGTCGTGTATCTAAAGTTAACACCCTGCAAAGTTAGAAATGGACCAATGAGCTGACCTGGAGGCTGACTCACTCTCTGTGTCCTCTGATCAAAGTAGTTCATACAAACTCACGTCTACATCCTATCCAGTATAACCTGCAAATATCACCCTTCTTTATTTTTATTACAAAATGGGGTTTTTTTTCCTGTTTCTTCAAGTTCTGTTTGATTTGGGAAAAAAATAGTTTTTCTTTATCGGTAGTACTTACTCTATGCCAGGCACTGTGCTAAATACATTAAATTCATTACCTCATTGAATCCTCCCTCTAGCACTACTAATAGTTATTATCCCTGTTTTACAGAGGAAATTGAGGCCTGATGAGATTGTTATTTGGTCAAGTTATTGGCCAACAGCTGTTTACCCCTAAAATAAGTTTTTGGGATTGGTTTGAATCTTGGGAAATGTTCTGTATCTTTAAAGGAGAATTGATGTAGTTACAACAGGATCTCCATTTTTTTTTGTTGTTGTTTTAGTATTTATTTTTTGGGAGAGCGAGAAAAAGCACAAGTGGGGGAGAGGCAAGAGAGAGGGGGCAGAGGATCCAAAGCAGACTCCATGCTGACAGAAGACAGCCCGATGTGGGGCTCAAACTCACAAACGGTGAGATCATGACTTGAGCCAAAGTCAGCCCCTTAACTGACTGAGCCACCCAGGCCCCCCAGGATTTCCATTCTTACCACTATATATGTCAACTATTGGACTTCAATCTAGAAGTTTGGCCCTCACTTTGCTGGACCACCCTAGTTCATCAAGTCAAACATAAATGTATTATAACAACCAGAATTTAAGATATTTAGACAGAATATTAAAAGTCTGATTCTGGATGTCACAGCATATTTCCTACTGGATGAAAACAAAAAAGAGATTCCAGGGCACCTGGGTGGCTCAGTTGGTTAAGCATCCTGATTTTGGCTCAGGTCATAATTTCATGGGGTTCGTGAGTTCGAGCCCCAAACTGTCAGTGAAGAACCCACTTGGGATCTCTCTCCTTCTCTCTGCTCCTCCCCTGCTCCCCCTTCTCATGCTCTCTCTCTCTCTCTCTCTCTCTCTCTCTCAAAATAAGTAAATAAACTTAAAAAAAGAGAGAGAGATTCCAGTATTCCCTTCCATCTTAAAACTCACAAACATATCTGAGATGATCACAGAAGGAGGCAGATGTCAGAGAAGCAACATAAGCTAAACCAACCTCTTTAGTTAGGGTAGAGGTAAAAACAGAATGGAAATAATGAGCACTGTACAATCCTATTGTAATATTTTGTTCATGTGGAAATATACCATGGGTTCTAGGTTATTGTTCTCTTATAATTGGAAACATTTCATATTTACCCAATGTGCTTGCATGTAGAGTTTAAGAAGACCATGTTATAATGACCATGCAGGATGAGCAAAGGGATGACTGACAGTTCAGGTCCAATTTGGGGCTAAGCCAGGTCTGTGACCAAGTAGCTGGGGAGATTTTGAGCAGGTCCCATACTATCTATGGAACTTGCTTTTCCATAAATCAGAATGCATTACATCAACTTTAAAGTCTTTTCCAGCTTTGTGATTTTAGAACTCTGCGAGTGTTTTTTTTTTCAGTTTTTTTATTGTTGATTTATTTTTGAGAGAGAGAGAGACAGAGTGTGAGCTAGAGAGAGGCAGAAGACAGAGAGAGAGGGCAACACAGAAACTGAAGCAGGCCTCAGGCTCTAGCTGTCAGCACAGAGCCCGATGCGGGGCTCAAACTCATGAACTGTGAGATCATGACCTGAGCTGAAGTCGTACACTCAACTGACTGAGCCACTCAGACACCCTAAGGGTGTTTTTTTTTTTAAATTAAGCTTTCTTTTTCTGTTATTAGTTCATCCTCTCCATGCTTATATGACATATGTTTCTATCCATACCTCTCATGATGCTAGTTTAGAAATGATCATATATATAATACTCACAGACCCTAAACACATACTCATATAAAATACTGAATTCTGCCACCTATAAATGTGACAAAATTAGACCATATGGATGCATAAATTGGTAGTAGGCTAACAATTATTAACTTTGGAATATTCGTTGGTACATAAACCACATCTGATGATTTCTATAATCCTGTAGAGTACACATTATCCCACTACCTATGAAAGGGCGGGCCTACGCCAGCCGACTCCATCTTGTTCAGTGTCCTTCACCTTGACCACACCTCCTCCCCTTGAGTAACCCCCCCTCACCTGCCTAACAGGACTCGGACCCTTCCCCAGGACCCTTCCCCAGCCAATAGGCTGAGGCCATAGCCATTACCTCACCAACTGCCCCCAGGCCCCAATAAAACCTTTGTCCTTTTGAAACTCCCTCTCTTTCCCTGGTATCTCACCGCTGCGTCGGTGCAGGTAGGGGATTGAGCTCGAGCTAGCTTGAATAAAGGCTCTTTGCTTTTGCATCGGACTCGGCTCCCTAGTGGTCTTTGGGGATCACGAATTCTGGGCATAACATTTGGGGGCTCGGCCCGGGATCCCCAAGAACCCCGAGGGACCCCCGACCCGGAGAGCCTGACTGGCCACGGTTAGTGTCTGTTTGTTCTGTCTTTTCTGTGTGAGCTCATTTCTGGAATTCTGGTAGTGCCCGACGCGGTCTAAGTGGACGCACTGGAGGACCACGGGCCGGGAGTTTCAGAAGACGTTCCGATTCTCCCTTCTGGAGGGACGTGGAATCCCCTCAAAGGTCTGAGACGAGGCGGGTCACTCCCGTTGGTCGGCGTGAGGTCGTCGTCTTTGGAGGGACATGGAATCCCCTCATCGGTTTTGGAGGGACGTGGAATCCCCTCAAAGGTCTAAGCTAGCTTGCAGTTTTGCTTCCATGGAGTTGGAAGACTTTCTAGGGGCCCTCTGTTTGTCTGTTTTGTGTTTCTCTGTTTTGTTCTGTGGACTTACTGGACGGACGTTATGGGACAGACTCAGACTACTCCTCTAAGTATTATGATTGATCACTTTAAGGATGTGAGGGGAAGAGCTAACAACCTCAGTGTGGAAGTCCGAAAGGGTCGGTTGCAGTTTTTTTGTTCTAGCGAGTGGCCAACTTTCAATGTCGGATGGCCACCAGAGGGGACCTTCGACCTCCCTACCATCCACCGAGTCAGAAGTATCATCTCTCAGCCTAAGGCGGCCATCTTGATCAGCTCCCTTACATTATCACTTGGCAGGACCTTGTAGAAGACCCACCCTCTTGGCTTAAGCCCTTCCTAACCCTGCTCCCTCCGGAGCCAAAACCCATTCTTGCTTTGCAGGAGACAGAGAAGAGGAAAAGTCTTACCCAGCCTTCAGCACCCCTCTACCCTGTTCTACAGGGGGGTACTGAAGAAGAATTAATTTTTCCTCCCCCGTATAACCCCTCTAGGATGCCAGAAGAACACCATCCTCCCCCTCCGGGGGAGGCAGACACCGTTCCGAGAGCGGGAGGCGGAAACGCTCCAGGGGGAAGCCCGCCCTTTACCAGACAAAGGGCTCAGAGGGGGCAATCCGCCTCCACCGCCGACTCCACTATTCTGCCCCTGCGAGCCACCGGACCCCCAGACGCGGAGGGGAATCAGCCCCATCACTATTGGCCTTTCGCCACTAGTGACCTCTACAATTGGAAAGCTCAGAATCCTAAGTTTTCTGAGAAACCGGCAGGGCTTATTGATT
Source organism: Herpailurus yagouaroundi (assembly GCF_014898765.1). Classification (NCBI taxonomy): domain Eukaryota; kingdom Metazoa; phylum Chordata; class Mammalia; order Carnivora; family Felidae; genus Herpailurus; species Herpailurus yagouaroundi. Next base: position 21,555,062 of record NW_024412429.1, read on the forward strand.
TATTAGACTCTGTTCTTTTTACCCATCAGCCCACGTGGGACGATTGCCAGCAGCTTTTGCAGGTCCTGTTCACGACTGAAGAAAGAGAAAGAATCCTCAGTGGGGCCCGAAAACTAGTTCCAGGTGCAGAAGGGAATCCCACCACCAACCAGGCTCAGATAGATGCCTCCTTCCCCTTAACTCGGCCCCAGTGGGATTTCAACACGGCAGAAGGTAAGGAGAGGCTCCGGGTCTACCGCCAGACTCCAATGGGGGGTCTCCGAATGGCTGCTAGAAAGCCAACCAATTTGGCCAAGGTAGGAAATGTACAACAGGGAAAAGATGAATCTCCGGCTGCCTTTTTAGAACGGATCATGGAGGCATTCCGTACCTATACCCCCATAGATCCAGAGGCTCCGGAAAGCAAGGCAGCTGTTATCATGGCCTTTGTAAACCAATCAGCCATAGACATTAGGAGAAAATTACAGAAAATAGACTAGGAGAAAAGAGTCTGCAGGACTTACTGGTGGTAGCCGAAAAGGTATATAATAACCGGGAGCCTCCTGAGGACAAGCAGGCTCGCGCCATGGCGGCTGCCAGCAGTAAGCAGACTCAAGACCTGGCCAGAATACTACTAGCTACCACTGCTGACTTCCCCAAGGAATGAGACCGCCGTCTCCGGCAGCTGGCAGACGACACAAGAAAAGGTAAAAGCACCAAGGGGGGGAAGCAGAGGCTGCAGAAGGATCAGTGCGCATACTGCAAGGAGATAGGGCATTGGGCCCGAGATTGTCCAAAAAGAGCTGGCGGGAAGGGAAGCAAGACTGATCGAGTAAAAGTCCTAGAGCTGGATGAACTAAGTGATTAGGGGAGTCAGGGTTCGGACCCTCTCCCCTAACCCAGGGTAACTCTTCAAGTGGAGGGGACCCCTACTGACTTCCTTGTCGACACCGGAGCACAACATTCGGTCCTCCGCACCCCACAAGGAAAACTAGCTAGCAAGAAGTCCTGGGTACAAGGGGCAACTGGTATGAGCCAGTAGTCATGGACTACCCGAAGAACAGTAGATTTGGGAACCGGCCGGGTATCCCACTCCTTTATGGTAATACCAGAATGCCCCTACCCGCTGTTAGGACCGGACTTACTGACCAAGATTGGAGCTCAGATAACTTTCAGACAAGGGGGGCCTCAGGTCACCGATGGCAAGGGCCACCCCATCCAGGTCCTGACAATGAAACTGGAGGATGAATACCTCCTCCACCAGGAGGCGCTCCCGAGAGAGAATAAAATAGACAGATGGCTACAAGAATTCCCCTCGGTTTGGGCAGAGACAGGGGGGATGGGACTAGCCGCTCACAGCACCCCAGTCCTGGTAGAGCTCAAGCCAGGAGAGAGTCCGGTAAGGATCAAACAATACCCCATGTCTCAGGAGGCCTGGAAGGGGATCCAGCCACACATCCGGAGACTATGAAGCCTAGGGGTACTAGTTCCTTGCCAGTCTGCCTGGAACACCCCCTTACTGCCGGTCAAAAAGCCTCACACAAATGACTACCGACCGGTACAAGACCTCTGGGAAGTAAATAAGAGGGTCGTGGACATACACCCAACTGTTCCCAACCCATATACTCTCTTGAGCTCCTTGGCGCCCTCCAGGGTCTGGTATACTGTACTAGATTTAAAGGATGCCTTCTTCAGTCTGCCGTTGGCACCCCAGAGCCAACCCTTGTTCGCCTTCGAGTGGCATGATCCGGAGGAGGGCTACAATGGGCAACTCACCTGGACACGGCTACCTCAGGGATTCAAAAATTCACCCACCATCTTCGACAAGGCACTACACGAGGACCTGGTATTTACAGACACCTTCTCTGGCTGGGTGGAGGCATACCCAACCAAGCATGAAACGGCTCAGACGGTGGCTAAGAAGCTACTAGAAGACATCTTACTCAGGTATGGTTTTCCTGCCATGGTAGGATCAGACAATGGACCAGCTTTTATCTCGCAGGTAACACAGGCAGTAGCCAAGGCGGTGGGGGCAAACTGGAAATTACATTGTGCTTATAGGCCCCAGAGCTCAGGACAGGTAGAAAGAATGAATAGAACCATAAAAGAGACCCTTACCAAATTAACCATGGAGACTGGCGGGGACTGGGTGACTCTCCTACCGTACGCCCTTTACCGGGTTAGAAACACTCCTTACACTCTGGCTTTTACTCCCTACGAGATCATGTTTGGCAGGCCACCCCCTGTTATTCCCAGCCTTCGAGCTGAACTTATTGCTGAGTTTAAAGATCAAGACTTTTTCTTTCCTTGAGCGGGCTCCAGAGGGCGCACGAGGACATTTGGCCGCGCCTCCGTGCCATCTACGAGGCTGGCCCGACCCTGACACCTCATCAGTACAGGCCGGGAGACTGGGTCTACGTCAAGAGGCACCACCGAGAGACTCTCGAGCTGCGCTGGAAGGGACCCTACATCGTGGTGTTGACAACCCCCACCGCTCTCAAGGTAGACGGCATCACGACCTGGGTCCATCACATCCACGCTCAGCCAGCGGACCCCTCCTCGATCCGGAAGGACGTTGTCATGCGATGGGCCATCAGTCGGGACCAACACAACCCGCTCAAGCTCAAGCTACAGCGCATTTGACCTACCTAATATTGGTAACTCTGTCAACTCTGCTTGTCATTGCTCATGCTGCCGGGAGTCCCCACGCCCCCCAAAACATCACCTGGCAGATCATAGACACCAGCTCGGGGACAATACTTAATCAGACGTCCCCGAGCCACCCCAGGGACACTTGGTTCCCAGAACTTTGCGTAAACCTCCAAACTCTGTTCCCCTTGTCACCATAAATGCAGCCGGTCCCATGATTGGGTCCCTAAGCTACATGACAAGGGGGGAATGAAAGGGCGGGCCTACGCCAGCCGACTCCATCTTGTTCTGTGTCCTTCACCTTGACCACACCTCCTCCCCTTGAGTAACCCCCCCTCACCTGCCTAACAGGACTCGGACCCTTCCCCAGGACCCTTCCCCAGCCAATAGGCTGAGGCCATAGCCATTACCTCACCAACTGCCCCCAGGCCCCAATAAAACCTTTGTCCTTTTGAAACTCCCTCTCTTTCCCTGGTATCTCACCGCTGTGTCGGTGCAGGTAGGGGATTGAGCTCGAGCTAGCTCGAATAAAGGCTCTTTGCTTTTGCATCGAACTCGGCTCCCTAGTGGTCTTTGGGGATCACGAATTCTGGGCATAACACCTAAATGAAGAAATGAGACACAGGGAGATTAAGCATGCCAAGATTACTCAGTCAATGAATCACTATTCTATTAGTTGGCCCATATTAGTCTAACTTAACAAATTAATTTCCTGTCACCATATCATGTTTTCAGTGGCACAAACATATAGCACTTGTTGCAATTTAGATTCAAGAGTGAAAGACAGAAGAAGGGGTCACGAAAGTTACATTTCCAGCTTATATGAAGCCAGAAATGCTGTCTGCAGCCAGTGATCAGTGAAAGAAGGCAATGGGATTACGTGGTCATCAACGGGGTTTCCAGAAAACATCTTCTGAAATAACATACAACCACTACCGGAGAAATTTAGGCTTATTTCCAGCAGGATCTAAATGATAGACATTTCTTCTTTTCCCTGCTAAGATCCCTAAGCAGATAGTGACAAATAGAAGATCTAAAGCCTGTAATGTTAATGACACATTTATTAAAACCTCTTGAACTTCATCATGTCAGTGAGGTGGCATGAAGAGGAAGCAGAGCCTCCATGAAGAGTCAACCAGATGAGAGAGATACTGACTGCTCGACAATAGAAAAACATCTGGTGCCCAGGGAAAAAGCACCTGCCGGGAGATGAAAAATCCTCATTGCCACACCAAGCACTCTTTCTCCCATTAAAGACACAAACCAGCCCAGCAAATTTAAACCATTTACTATGGTTGTGTTTGCTTTCTCCTGTTAATGGTTATAAAGAAGAGTGTATTGCCGATCTTTCTTTAGAACTTTCTTTAAGGGCTACAAAATTTAAAGAGAAAGAGTATCCCTGTGAAATCTCTTCTTTGATCATAGGATGGTTTGAAGCTGTCCTGGAAAGCCTGGTAAAATAATCCTCAAAAAGGACACCCAAAATAAAGGTGGCCTGACAACAGCAAACATGTCCATTGGTATCAGCTCAGCACAACCACACTTTTTCTTTCTCACTGTTTCAGATAGAATTTTGGCCAGAAGATTTATTTCCCCCCCACTCCCCAGAATAGGCAGAATGACAGCAAGCCGAGTTAAGATGATGCAAGAAAAGCCCTTAATGAGCCTCATTTATACTAAATGGGTCCTAAGGAAGAAAATGTTGCTTTAAAAGCCTTACACAGAGCCTCATACCCCCAGGCAGGCTTGTGGATGGAGATAATCACCTCCAGCTGACCTATAATTACCTAGTTTGGACTAAGTCCACTCTGATTATGTACCACCAAAAGGATTGAACTGAAATTCAGATTTTCTAAAAATAAAACAGCTAATGACCCAGAGCAAGTAATAGTCTCTAGATGATTCATCATAAAGACCAAACTTAGCTAGATTACCATGTCTGCTTACCAGAGCAATTGCTGTCTTGTTTTCGTGGATATGAAATTTCATCTTCCTCTATAATGCTTGAAAATCAGCCATTCTGTTGAAAACCACATGCATCTGAGAGACCGAAAGATGACTTTCTGATCAAAAACTGGCCCTCTAGCCACAGGCTACTGCCATGATTATAGCAAGCAGTGCAGATAGCAGATGGGGTCGCTCAGCCACACTACACTGAAAAGGAAAATCACCATTGCACTAATGCACAAAATTGTATTACCCATCAGACAGATGACGGCTCTTACTGACTTACCACTGTGTGCAGACTCTATAGGCTGGGAAGGGAGGTAACACTATTAAAGACACAGCCCTTGCCCTGAGGGAGCACCCATGGTAATTAAAGGGACAAAGAAGTTGGAGCAAAGGAGGCTCTCCACTCCAATTTAATTGCTGGGTGAATTAGAATATCAGTAAAAAGAGAATAGTATTAGAATAATATCATTATTCTTTTTAAAAATTTTGTGGAGACATAATTGACATATAACATTATGTTAGTATCAGGTGTACAACATAATGATTCAATGTTTGCGTATGTTGCAAAATGATCATCACAATAAGTCTAGTTAACATTTGACACCAGACATAGTTACGATTTTTTTTCTTGTGATGAGAACTTTTAATAATAATATCCTATTTAAGATGTATTTTAAAATCAATATTTAATACAAATATTAGTTTCCACTTACCCGAAAAGATGACAAATGTTTAGTGGGGGCCTTAAGTCTCTTGTGTTTGAATTCCTTTTTACCTCTTTCTTCTTCCCCAATTCCCTTTGTTGGCTCTTAAGACCTCAGCCCACACAGGGCAGAAGCATCGATCAAGGTACTTGGCAGAGTGTAGTTACTGAAATAATGTTCACTCTAAAGCTAAGTGATAGAAATCTTAAGGCAACAACATTTTAAAACACTGTCACTAACAGGAGTATTCTTCAAAAACACATACTGGTGTTCTTTTGTTTCTGGTCCTGTGTGTGAACCACCAAAGTATGGAGAAATGAGCAGATGTAATGAGCAGGTGGCTTGAACCAGAGATGAAAAGAGAAGGATCTCAGTTTGGTATGCTGCCAATCCAGTAATTCAACATGGTACACTCTACCTACACTCACTGACCCAGATCCTTCTTCCAAGGATGGTCTTCCATGAAAATGTTCTGCTTTGCTGTTAAACCAATGTTGAGATTGGCCCATCTAAATGTCACAAGAAATGAGGTGACATCTTCAAAACTAGGGTGAAAAAAAATCTCTCAAAGATTTATGAGATCAAGGCCCCTTCCCATGTAATGGGAAGAACAAAATAAATGTTTTCTGAGTTTGTTGATGAACACACAAGGAATATTTATATATTATCATTTCATTGTCAATTTCTACATGTGACTGATGATAGGTATCATTTCAAAAATTTATTGCAATGGCTTTCCAAAGGAAGAAGCCATCTCCTACTTTGCTTAGGTTGTCCATGTCTGGGAAGATAGGTTCTGAATCAAAGACAATTTTCTTCCATTGTAGACATATTTTTGTGTTCTAGATCCTATATAATCATGTCTTTACAAAATAAGATTTTGAATCTGGTCATTTATAAAGTAGTAGAAACCTAACTTAGTGAGAAACCATAAAGCTAGAAAATCAAATTGTATTTTCAGCTCTGTCAATGATTCTATGACTAACAAATATTTATTGAGCCAACAAATAAACCCACAGATAACTTTGAGCAAGACAATCTTTCTGAGCCTCAGTTGCCACATCTGTATAAAGGGGACAGTAATATTTGCTCCATCATTTTACCTCTTAGGGCTCTTTTGAAGACAGATAGGGAAATATTTGAGAACATAATGTCCTTCAGAATAAATGTTCATCCCAAGTTTTTCATATTTTTAGTAATGAAAATATTTGCTGCTTATCACAGGTAAAGGAGGCACCTTAGCCCATCCTAGCTTGATTTTTCCAATCTGACACGCATCTAATGTCGTTTTGGGGGTGGGGTGATGCAGTTAAAAAATACTAAACTCTTCTCTGAGAGCTCTGAATAATAAACCAAAGGCTATATGACCTTTCAGCCCTCATAACAGCATGAGGAACGGCCATTTTATAACACAGAGGAAACACAGTGTCACAAGTTTGTGAGTAATGATAGAATCCAAGGACATTTTATTTTCATTGGCTCTCTATGCTCTCTCTGCTTTAGCAAAGGGCTACCACTTATCACTCTAATAGAGTAAGTGAATTATTCCCCAAAATGGAACTTCACTTTGACATTTCCAGGAGGCTACAAAATGCACAAGATAGTAAAACAAGTAAGAATGATCCTACCATCTGAGATGCTATGTCAACATAATTTATTGTAGGACTTACACTTGCACCGTTACCTTGACAATAATCATGATACAGACCTATGTGTCAACCTTCTGTAGCTACCATGTTCCCTGCTCTGTTTGAAAATGCCCAGAACAGTGCTGGAACATAATAGTTTTTTAATTAAAACTCATTGATACTGAATCTACTATCTTTCCCTTCCTCATTAACACTCTTCTTGTGTTGAAAGTCCATTCTGAAAGATCAAATTTAATTGCTCATTCAAAGAAATTTTCATACACAGGAAATCTTTTGAGGATTTAATATGTACAAAGGGCATGACATTGATAGATGGAACATAGACATAATCTGTGTTATGGGAAGGAGAGCTGCAAAGTAGATGCCTTTAATCACTCCTATGTTTCAACCTCACATGGAAGAACCCACACGGAAGAACTCCTCCCATGGGTCTGTCTAAACGAATGGTGAGGAAACAGCACAGCAGCTGTCCCTTATCAGAGCCCAGAGGTCACACTCCCTGACCACCCAATGGTCAGTGATGACTGAGGACCTGTTGAGATGACAGCTCAACAGTGGAGGAGGCAGGTGCCTCTGGGCTGGAGGTAAAGGTCCTATTTCTCCTTGAACTATCTTCTTCCCAACAGATGCTCAAGTCTTCCATTTGGTTTAAAACATCAGAGTTTTAAATGTGGAGTGATTATATTTTGAGGCTTCATTATTTTGTTTAGTTGTATTTGAATTTGGCAACTTCTCTGATATTGATTATTTATTAAATGTCCATCCCTGTTTATACCAGTGCCTTCTTTTTTATTGGCATATAAGGATTTCATTATTTTGAGTGTTGAGACACAAATAAATATCAAAAGTAGATTTGCATTAAAAAAATCCCATGAAAATCTCAAGTTGTTGATCTTGATGTAAACAGAGGAGAATGATCCCCCCAGATCCATCGTGTCTTGATGGATTGGGTAGGGTGAAATATGAGAGAACAATTCCAAACTTATGATAAATAAGGCACTAAAATGCCAAGGCACTGCAGTCAGGATTCATTTGCAATACACCATGGGCTGAGCTGACATTAGATGACCTTTCTGAACTGACCATCTACAACCCATGAACGTTCCTCAAGGTGTCAAATGCAGATTAATAAAAATCACCGAGAAAACAAGAAACACAACTCTCTAACATTTCTCAGTGCTTACTAGCCCAAATAAATAAAACAATGACACAGAGGACAATTTTAGTGGTTACTTCATGTGAATCGGGGTGAGTAGTGACACGGAAATTATAGTTTTCATACACATGTGGGTTAAGATGGGAATATTTGAACCAATTACCATCAGTGTTTGACAGGGAAGGGAAGAGGGGTTTGGTTTACAAACTCATTTAAGAAAAGACCATCCCCAGCATACTTACTAACACGGAATACTTTTATCCTCTATTTGCAGTTTCGATCTTGATGGACTTTTAAATAAATAGCAGAAGAGCCCCTCTATAGGAGATATGAGAAGTAGGGGGACAGGTGGCTCACAGATACTTCACAGTTTTAACCTGAAGGTCTGACCAGCTCTCTGTGCTCCACCTTTTTTGTTCTTTCCACTTTTCCTCCTTTGTTTTCCTGCTCATCTTCTTGACCCGCTTTTTTAATATACTGCTCTTGCAGGCTCTTTGTCCCTTCCTCCCTTTTGACTAGATGTTTACTAAACACCTACTCTGTGTGAGCCCCATATTAGATGCCGGGGCATAGAAAGGTACAGAAGACAAATTTCTTGCACTCAGGGCGGCACTGTCCAGGGTGAACATTACCCCCTTGAATTCTCACAAAACCCTGCAAGGTACATACTATCTTCCTATTTACAAATGAAGAAATTTGAAGTCAGAAAGGTTAGGGACTGTGCCCAAAGTAATACAGCCAGGGTGAGGCACAGAGGAGAGTGAACCAAGGCACAGGGCCTTAGTTTTCCACCAGGACTTGGCCTCCTGGATCCCCCTTCTCACTCTGCCCTCATTCCTCACTTACTACTTGCCCTGTTGTTCTTCAAGACCATTCTACCTCCTAAGCATTTCCCTTCACGTTTCCCTTTGGAGAAGTCAAACAATTATTTTTAATTAATAAAAGTCAATTAATTTTTAATCCAGTTGTTGAAAGCCCTATGAAAATAACAAGAATTGGTGTTGGGCCAGCCTTCCACTGATGGTCATGAAAAATCAGATCTTAAAGGAACTTAGAGAAAATTATGCCCATTTTGTAAAAGACGCCTGCCTGATTTCCTTTGTCCTGTTTGATCTTTTTAACATTTAGGGGTATGGGGATTGGACCCTGATTCCTAATTCAATGTCTTCTGGTACCTTCTTTGGCTCCATTTTTAAAATCTGAAATATGTTTTCCTGAAGCAGATAATAGGCCACAAAAAGGGGGAAAAAAGAAAACAGGAAAGAAAAGGAGAGAGAAAGAGAAAGAGAAGGAGAGAAGGCAGCTAGACTACGTTCTCCACAGAAAGAATAGAACACTTTCATTCACCTGCCATGCAAGTGTGTTAACCAACCACAGGGTATGCCCATTAAAATAACTTTCTACAAGAAAGCAGAGGGGAAAAGGGAAGACTGATTTCTTTGCTAGCAAGTTAATGAAGCAAATAAATGGATATAAATAAAGAAGTAAAATAAGATCAAAACATCATTCCAGAGGAAGGAGGGGGGAAATAAATCAATCTCTTTGAACCAAACTGTATAGGAAAACAATCCCTTTGGAAACAAACAGGCCTATTACAGACATTGATCACTTGGGAAACAGGATGAGGGAAAAGAACAGAAACCAACAGAGTTTACAAAGTAATGAAACTCAAGTGTAGGCTTAACATTTACCTAATCAATACCCAACACCTCAGATTAATGAGGACCTGGAAAGAGAATAACTTTTCCATATCACAAACACCCAATTGGGAAGGATGTGAGCATCAGTCAAAAAAAAAAAAAGATAACAGAAAAGAATCAAACTGCATCTGCTTCTTAGTATTAAATAAAAGTAGTTTACAGAAAACACTGCTGGCTGCCCACTCCTTTCCTCAGCAAGAAAAAAAACAAAGGCATTAATAAGAGTTCATCTGTGAAAACTTCCTGTCAGCAATCACGAATCACACTATAAACAAGATTTTCCACCAGGACAGGAGTCTAGAGGTGGATTAAAAACAAATAACAACAAAGCCTTATCTCAGATTCAATCTGCAACTAAATAAATGATAAAAATAGAATGCTTTTAATAGCAGATTGCAAAGTTTCCCCCCTAATGCATAGCTTTTAAAAAATCATTACTTTTCTGGCAAGCATTCTAATCTGATTATATGTCTTTTACCTTACTTCTATCTGGATTTACCCCAATTACATACACAAACAAATAAAAATCAATCCATATCATAGCCATAAATAATTAAACTATTTAAGACCTATGCAGAATTTTTAATAATTTTGGTTCTGAAATATATATTTGGTTAACAGAATTTGCAGCAAATTATGTGTAGAGAGGAAGAAAGTACTTTATCTCCATCATATAATAGAAGCACATCCATTTGTTATTTTTTAAATGGTGACAGCAAAATCAATTCTAAGGGGGGAAAAGGAAAATGAGATTCTGAATTTCTCACCATACCTTCTAGTTCTTCTTGACACACTAATTAGTTTCCCACCCTCTTTTCTTATGCCTTACAGGACATTTGCCTGGAGGAAAAATGAAACAGGCAAAACAGAAGAGTAGCAGTGACTAATGAAAAGGACAAGAGAGAAGTGACAATTCCTTTGAATGGAGCCATTATGTACTTGTGGTTTCCAGGGCTCCAGGCCTCAATGTTCTAGCATTTTCAATTGTTTACAGAAATTCCTATGGAGAGCTGTAGGCTCAGCATTTGGTATTTGTACAATTAAGGCTGGTGTGTGATTTCTGTACAGCTTCTCAGGACTGTAATTACTCATCTCTGAGATTCAAGGGAAGAGAAATAAAGGATACTGCCTCCTTACTGCCATCATCTTGTGGAGTTGAGAAGAGAATATTTTTAAAAGTTTTGACAGCCAAACTCCCTGATGGCTTTGAAAAATAGTTATCTGTGCAGTTCGTGGCCAAAATTTGAAAGTTTTAAAATAATGTAAGGTGAGATTTTAAACCACGGGGAACTATTTAAACACGTTTTTAGGGGTCCCTGACACAGCACAGAATTAGAATTGGGATTTCACTAGAAATTACCCAACTCAGGAAAGCATGCGACTGAACCCAATGTCATCAAGAACTGGTAAAGTACTAACACATAAGAAATGTCTCCATTATCATATCAAAGAAAAATAAAGCAGGTTTAAAATTAAATACGCGCACACACACACACACACACACACACACACACACACATAAAACAAAAAGCAAAGAACTATCTTCCAGCTATTTATTTTATCTTTAGCTACATCTTCCAAAATTGACCAAAGAAGTAATCTTTTTTGATTTCCCATTACAGTGAGGTATGGAGTTATTTATGCCTGTTAGAATTTTGAAGAGTTATAAATGGAATTATAATTTAGGATACAAGCATTAAATTGACATTTAGGGCCCAAACTCAGGAGGAAAAACTGAGTGGTGTGGAAACAAGTATAGATGCATAACCTTAAACTTCTCTGTATCTAAGGGCTGATTCTGACTTGAGGTTAATTTCCTAGACACACACACACACACACACACACACACACACACACACACCACTGATCTTGAGGATGCAAAGTACCACCTTTACCAAATAAACATCCAATACACTAGAATATTATGAGAAATATTATGAAATATTATAAGAAGATGAGAATGTTTGGCCTGGAGTTAGTTTTCTAATTTGGGCTACCATTTCTTCACAAACGTCTTTCCCAGAGGACTACATATTGTAAGATAATTTGTTTCTGTAATTTTCTTTTTTTGTCATTTGATTTCTTTCCAGTATATTCTCTGACTATCCATTTTATTCTACACTTCTTTTACACATACCAATATATTCATGCAATCTTTTAAAAACTGTTGTATCTTGGTTATCTAAAACAAATGTTATTCATGTTTTGATCAAATAATAATCTAAAGAAAACAATTACTGCACTTGACAGACAGGCATCAATAAATATACATTGAAAGGATGAACAAATGAATGAGTAAATGAATTTTCTGGTAAAGATTTGTATTTTTCTAAATCATCAATTTAGAGTCATTAAATATATTTACCTAACCTATTAAAATATGAATATTTAACTTGTTTTAGCCTAAAAACAATTCTCTATTGAAATAAAATAGTTTATTTATTTAAATTTTTATATTATGAAACATCACATGAATAAACGTCTAAAAATGGGAATTTAAAGAAAAATAATAAAATGAATACAAATGAACTCAGCAGCAAGATTAGTACATAGAGAATATTGCCAATATCTTTGAAACCGTGGTGTGGCTCTCCTCACTTTAGCCTGTCCCTTTCAGGTGACCACAATTCCAAATATTATTTATCATTTCATTATTCTTCTTCATGATTCTACTATCCCAAACAATATATTGTCATTTATTTTCATTCTTGAACTCTAAGTAAATGGAATCACATTATACATAATACACTCTGACCAGCCTTATTTACTCAAATTACATTTCTGAGATCCATCCACATTGACATGTATGAATTTAATTTATTTATTTTGTATGTATTCTATCATATGGAGAGAAAAGCCAACACTATTTAACCATTCTTAAGTCAATGAACATTTGAATCATTTCCAAATTTTCACTCTTACACACATTACTGCTGTGAAGATTTTGTACAGTTATCAAGGTGTTCACAGGCAAGAATTTCTTTAAAAAAGACTTTAATGTCTTTTTCTAACTTTATACTACCTGTAATTGGTGAGAATCTAACTGCTCCATATCCTCTCTCCATAAACCTGGAATTACCAACTTTTCAATTTTGTCTAATATGATGTTATTGAAATTTTATCTCAATATGGGCTTATTTCAATTTCTCTTATTAATGAGGCATCTTTTTGTATGTTTATAGGTTGTTGGTGTTTCCCCCTTGAAGGAAATATCTATTTGTTTTAGTTTACTAATATTGTTATAGCAAATTATGCAAGGATAGTAGCTTAAAACAGCATAAATTTGTTATCTTAGAATTCTTGGGGTCGGAAGTTTGAAATGAGCTTTGTGGGGCAGGTGTCAGTAGGTTTGTGTTCCTTTTGAAGTCTTTAGGGGAGAATCTATTTTCTTGCCTCTTGAAAAGAAATGTTTAGATTAGATGTATAAAACATGGAATTCTTGTATCTTTCCATAACAATTTTATTTTTATGTACTATACTGACTTTCTCTTTTTATTACTATCTGTACTGAACATTTGCTTTGAAGTCTATTTTGTCTGATATTAATATAGTTCTACCACCTTACTATGGTTAGTATTTGCTTAATATCTTTTTCCAAGTTTTACTGCCAAACTGCCTAGTTTTTAGTGTTTTAGATGAATATATTTTAAATATATGTTGTTGGGTGTTTTTTTTTTATAGCTACTTGACATTATCATTGTAACTGGAAAGGTTAGACCATTTGTATTTATTGTGATTACTATATGTTTTGCTTTGTTTCTATCACTTAATCTTTCAGTACTGATTAGTTTTTATCTTTTCTGTGTGTGTGTGTGTGTGTGTGTGTGTGTGTGTGTGTGTGCAAGTCACGTGCACACATGCATATATGTGTGTATATATATATACATGTGTTATGTTCCTTTCATGATTTCTTCTGGATCATTTGAGGTTTTTTCCCATTTTTCAATCCATTTTTTCCCGCTACTTATTTGGATGTGCTGTGTTATTTGCTATTTTTTGTAGTTACACCAGATATTCTTTTAAATGGAGATTTAATTTTGGAATAATTTTAGATTTACAAAGAAGTTGCAGAGGTAGTACAGAAAGTTCCTCACCCAATTTCTCCTATTGTTAACATTTTGCATTACCATAGTACTTTTATCAAACTAAAAAATCAACATTGGCATATTACTATTAAATAAACTCCAGATTTTATTTTGATTTTACTAATACCCTTTTTATATTGCTCTAGTATCCAATGAAGGTTCCACATTGTATTTGGATCCTGGCATTTTTAACATGTATACTTAACAAGGTTTAAATTTTATCAATATCCAAATTCACCTCTCAAATTATCTAAATGAATTTGATTATTTTCACTGCTATCACTCTCATTTCCACTTAAATGATATTACGGTCCCATATTTTAGTTCTAGCCTTTATTATGCCTATAAATTAATCATTATTATCATAACTAGTATATACATTTAATGTTTGTTTAGATTTTTTTTTCAACGTTTTTATTTATTTTTGGGACAGAGAGAGACAGAGCATGAACGGGGGAGGGGCAGAGAGAGAGGGAGACACAGAATCGGAAACAGGCTCCAGACTCTGAGCATCAGCCCAGAGCCCGACGCGGGGCTCGAACTCACGGACCGCGAGATCATGACCTGGCTGAAGTCGGACGCTTAACCGACTGTGCCACCCAGGCGCCCCAATGTTTGTTTAGATTTACCCACACATTCGCCAATATATTTATTCACCTTTCATACATTCATAGTGAACACTCCACCCAGATACCTTTACCCTCTTCTTGAAGGTATCCTTTAGAATTTCCTGAACTTTTGGTGACAAATTAATCAGTCTTTGTTTATCTCTCAATGTCTTTATTTTATCCACATTAATGAAAGATAGTTTTCCTGGGTATAAATACTAAGTCAGCAGTGATTTTTTTTTTTTTTCTTAACATGTTGAAGATATTATTCTGCTGTCTTCTGGCATCCATTGATGATTTTGAGAAGTTAGAAATTAGTGCAATTTCTGTTGTTCTGTAGGTGGTCTATTGTTTTCTCTGTCTTCTTTAAATATATGTTTTTTCTTTGATATTCAGCTACTTTATGATAATTTGTCTATGTGGGGATTTTTTCTGTTAGCAATTCATTGAGTTTCCTATATCTGAGGATTTATGGCTTTCAACAATTCTGCTAAATTCCCTTTCACTATTCTTTGAAAGGTGAACAAATATATTGGTGAATGCGTGGGTAAATCTAAACAAACATTAAATGTATATACTAGTTATGATAATAATGATTAATTTATAGGCATAATAAAGGCTAGAACTAAAATATGGGACCATAATAACATTTAACTGGAAATAATTCTCAGATTATATATATATATATATATATATATATATACATATATATAATATATATTTAATATATGTAGTATATGTAATAGATTACATATATTAAATATATATTATATATATATATATATATATATCTTATCAGTCCTTTCCTTCATAAGCATAGGAGTTAATCTGCCTTTCATAATTTACCTCACCTTGTCTTTTTAGATCTGTATCTTGGATTATTCAGGTCTATCTTCCAGTTTACTCAGTTTATCTTCAGCTATGTCTCATCTGTTTAATCTCCACATAATTTTAAATTTGTTTTGTATATTTTTAGTTTCTAGAAGTTTTATTTGATTCTTCTTCCAATTTGTTAAGCTCATAGTCTTCATAGTCTTGTCTGCTTCAATTGTTAAGCTCATCTTCAATTTATTTAGATATATTCCATAGTCATTTTACATTCAATTTATGATAATACCAGAAGTCTGTGGTTCTTTTCTAATATCTCTTGTCTCATCAATTCTCATGGAACCTCGTGTCTTTTACAATTTTTGACTGGGAGCTCCTACTTTCCTCAGAATTCTTTCTGTAAGAATACTTTGAAGACAGGGTATTAAGTTTTTTCAGAGGTAATTTATATTTGTTTGTGTTACTAGCTTGGGGTCACTTGTAAACATAGGCCACTTTAAATCTGTGGCTTGAGGTTTGTCCAATCATATAGATAGAATAAATCAAACTCACACATTTTTTAAAATCTTATTTATTTATTTTGAGAGAGAGACAGCTAACAGGAGAGAGGCAGAGAGAGAGGGTGAGAGAGAATCTCAAGCAGGCTCAAGGCTATCAGTATTGAGCCTAATGTGGGGCTCGATCTCATGAGCCATGAGATCGTGACCTGAGCCGAGATCAAGAGCCTTATGCTCAATGCATTGAGCCACCCAGGTGCCCCCAAAATGACACATCTTAATGAGGGCCAAATTCAGTTACAATTCACAGATGAGATTATTTTTGCCTTTACCTCACATCAAGGTAAAGAGAATTAACTTTTCTTTCCTCCTCCTTCTTCACACATTGAACATTCTTTCTTATGCTAAGATTGTAAATAATGTAATTCTGTAGGGTTGTAATTTTATTAGTAAATCTTGTTACATTCTCCACCTGTCATAGTTCTGAGACCTTGTATCCATCCTCTTTGCTTGTGGACTTCAAATGGAAAGCTTCAAATTCTCAACGCAGATAATTTCAGAATGAAAGCTAACATCAATACTTGCTTGCCTTCCTGCATTCTTGTCTAATTTTGGTTTTGCCTCGGCATATTGTTTTCTTATTATCAATGTTTAGAAAGATTTTCAAAATATATCTTATCCAGAATTTTACTTGGTTTTAGTCATAAAAATTATTCAAGTTATCTAGTTTACTATACTGACAGAAACAGAAATCCCTAGGGAACAAAAAAAGCTTTAGATTTACCTTCAGACTCTGTTTTCACTTCTTAAGGAAGTTCCAAAAGCTTTGTTATGCAATTTGGAATAACACAATTTATGAATGTTCCTGCTCCGGTTTAATTTGTATTGGATAACGTATATTAATTACTGATGCTTGATAAACAATAACACACAAAGGGAAATATAGCCAACCTAAAACTTTTCTAGAAACCCTGAATTTAGTTTAGACAATTGGGGGAAACTGTGTCACTGATTCATCAATCATAGTGTAAGATCAGGGCCAAAACTGATTCTATGCACATCAGTTTTTGTCAGTCACAAATTTGTGTACAAAGTCCCACAGTACCGACTGGCACAAAATGATCTGAGTAGAGTAAGGGACAGAAACTGAAAGTCAGGCAATGCTGAATAGAAAGCTAACTATCAATAGTGTGTTTATTTACTTTGGTTTATATTTTATCCTTATACCTTTGGACATTTACTTTTTTTTTTTTTTTAAGAAGCCTTCACACCCAGCACAGAGCCCAATGTGGGGCTTGAACTCATGACCCTGAGATCAAAACCTGAGCAGAGATCCCGGGTCTGATGCCTAACTGATTGAGCTACCCAGGCACCCAATACATTTATTTTTTATTATTATTTGTGAAATCACCTAAGTAAATTCTTTTAATTTCATAGTTTTTTCTGAATAATCAGTTTGAACTACAAAAATTTAACCTTAAAATTTTATTTAAAAAATTTTTTTTAACATTTATTTATTTTTGAGAGACAGACAGAGTGTGAGCAGGGGAGGGACAGAGAGAGAGAAACACACAGAATCTGAAGCAGGCTCCAGGCTCTGAGCTCTCAGCACAGAGCCCAATGCCAGGCTTAAACCCACGAACCTGAGCCAAAATTGAACACTTAAGCAGCTGAGCCACCCAGGAGCCCCTAACTCTAAAATTTTCTAAATCTATTTCTGAATATCACGAGTTAAGAAGATTCTGCTTCTTGTCAGATCTATCCTTTTTTTCATTTTTTAAAGGCTATTTATTTATTTTGAGAGAGAGAGAGAGAGAGAGAGAGAGAGAGAGAGAATGAGCACAAGTCAGGGAGGGGCAGAGAGGGGTAGAGAGAATCCCAAGCAGGCTCTGCTCTATTAACACTATCCTTTTCCATTCTTTAATGCAAACTTTACTTTGATCAGTTGTTAACAATTATTAAAAGCTTTCTTTCAAATGTAAGGACAGTAAACTAAAATAAAAAATGCTGTTGTTCTTTTACCTCACAGAAAAAATTAACACTCTCTTGATGGCCTACTTATAAATCTGCTCATAACTTTTGGATGCATCAATAGCCCTAGAGCTGTGTGGGCTATGTTAAAAGTCATGAACGTAAAATTCTGGTCTGTTGACCACAAATTTTATCATCTACACAAACCACTAACAACATTCCAATATCTGCTCTCTACAGGCTTTATTTTGCCTTAAAAATCAGTTACCAAATGACATTGGACATCTGGATTCCTTTTAGAAATTAATCAATAGCTTATGTGAGTGACCACAGACTTCCCACACAGAACCTTAAAACATCAAACAGTTCCAAAAATAAACCTATTTATTGGGTGTTACAGGCAAAAAAGAAAAACACAGAAGTGACAACAATCACCAAGCCCTCATTCACATACTCTTGGTCCAAGACATTTTGCTCTTGTGGTATTCTTCTACAAATTGGATGTAACTGTCAACAGATTTGATGCTGACAACTCCTACTAAACTAGGGTTTGGTAACTGTTGGACAATTTTTCTCAAGAATGGTTGGTCTTAGACCAAACAAGATATGCCATCCTTGAGTTAACTCTTTATCCAAAGCAGGCCTGGTCATCTTACCTAAGCTGTCAAAAAAGGAATTATTTCTTATTGATTTATATTTTTCTAAGACCTGTTCAGAGAATTTGGAGTCTATTAATTGTTTTAATTGTTTAACAAGAGTTAATAAAAATACATATATTCTTCCAGCTAAGTATTCTGACCAGTAATATATAATATAATCATATAATCAAATATTATATCTGATTTATTATTCTTTTAACCCAAGATAGACTCAACATTTACTCTTAAGTCAGTCTAAATTTTATGACTTTTTTTCTAGAATTTTAACATTATTCTGTAAAATTCTCTCCTACTAATTAAGAAAATCACTAACAGAATTTTTAAAAATCTATTCAGAAGGTTTGACAAGTAATCAAAAATAACTTGGAGATTTGGGGGTCAAATGATAAGGAGACCAAGGGAAACCATTAGTAGAAATCAAGAAGTCAAGAGAAGAAAGTGAGCCTAGAGAGAAGGGGAAGAAGAGAAATTATTTTTTTGACATACTGATTTTGAATTCAAAATGCCAAAGTGAAAGGAATCAGAGATCTAAAATTATAAATGAAATGAGTACTGGTAAATGACATAGGTAATTCAAGATCCAGGAGCAACTTAAAATATTAGTAAATCTGACAATATAACCATGAAAACTTTTGAATGACAAGAAACACCATAAGCAACATCTGAAGACAAATGACACATTGGATATAGTATTTTTGGCAACTTATAGTAAAGAGTCAATACCCTTAACAAATGAAGGATTCCTAAAAATTGAGAATCAAAAAAAAAAAAAAAAACCAGCAACACAAGAAAAATAAGAAAAATTATGAATCGGTAGGTCACAGAAACATTAATTCAACTGGCCTTTAAACACACAAAACAATGATCAGCCTCACTCACAATAAGAATTACAAATTTGGGGTGCCTGAGTGGCTCAGTCAGTTAAGTATTTTACTCTTGATTTCAGCTTAGGTCATGATCTCACAGTTCGTGGGATCAGGCCCCATGTCAGGCTCTGCAGTGACAGCATGGATCCTGCTTGGGATTCTCTCTCTCCTTCTCTCTCTCTGCCCCTCCTCTGCTCTCTCTCTCTCAAAATAGATAAACTTTAGAAAAGAAAGAGAGACAGATCCAAATTTAAGTCACTAAGAAACCACATTCCACCTGTGAGACTGGCAAAATACATAGTCCCTTTTGACAAAACTGTGGGGAAACAAATACTGTAATGTATTGTTGGTGGAACTGCAAAATTACATAACCCACATGGAGCAAAATTTGACAAAAGATCCCCAAATTATATGCATATTAATTTTCCATTGACCTAGTAATCCCACTCCTAGGTGTCTATGTCAAAGATACGGTGGGAAAACATGATATGAGGAATATATCCTGTATATACAATATATGGAAATATTTATACTAATACTTCCTACATCAAATATGAAATATTAATAATGATATTAATATGACATGCTATACACAAAAGCACAATATTTAAGATAAAATATTAATATAATAGTCTAAAATGAAGCAATTATGCATGTACACTTATAGTCTTCCCTTTGTTATGCAAAAGTTAGCAGGCTTTTAATGCTGTGCTGCACTTGCAGGGACTGTGGAAAGAATTAAAAATTTTTTCACCTCTTTGCTTCATCTAGTTTTTTTTCCGATGCAGGCTGTATTTCCCCCAACACATTCCAGTTATACAATGTTTTTTACCCATCCTCCCAAGAATAAAATCCAGGCTTCTTATTGCTGAAACCTATGAGAAAAATTAATTCCCGACATCTTGTCACATATAATACATCTGGAAAAGCAAGTTACTCATGGCCTCAACGAAATTTTGGCAGGATTTTTACTACCACACCATTAATGCCTGCAAGTACAGAGAACATATGTATTAATAATTAGAGAAATCTCATATGGGATGATATCATCTACATCTGAGCTGAAGTGTATACCCTATAAAATAAAACCAAATATTTTCTTGGCAGCAGTCTCACTCATTAAGAATCCTAAATCACGATGCCTGAAAACCTGAAAAAAAAATTCCAAAAAGTTGGCTTACAGACCAGCTTCATTAGTTCCCACCTTACTCACATCCTCTGTGACAATATACAGTATGGTAATATTTTCATATGCTACAAAGGAGCCTGAGTGCCCAACAATGTGATTTGTCTATACTTTGCATTGTTTAGTGGATTAAGTTTAAGGTGTTTGGTCAACTGGTAAAGGTGGAGAAAGTCCTATTGATAAAGTATATTTTGGTGATAATAATGAACTCAGTCAGATAGCTGTTCTATGGTAGATATTAGACAGAACTAAGTTGGTACAATAGAGTGAAATATTTGAATGTTACCAGTTTTCCCAAGCGGTGGTCATATCCCAGAATTTGGGGTACCATCCACCTTCAAGCCAGGTAAAAAGGGGATATCCTTAGGCCATACTAGTTTCTCAGTAAAAATTTAATTACTTGGTCTAGCCCCTCATTCAATCAGCAAGCAACCAGAGATGCTTGTGTTCCCATGTAGATGTGGCTAAATCATGTGAGAACACTGAAATTGGCCAAATAATCATCCTGGACCTATCACTTACTAGCTAAATGACCTTGAACAAGTTAGTGAACTTCTCCAGACACCTTTTCCTCCTGCTATAAAATAGGAAAAATAATAACTATCTTGCAGGATGAAATTAGTAAATATATGCAACATTTTCCTCTATTCTAAACCTGCTCTTGACCAGAATATAAAGCTTGAAAATACTTGTTTTCCCACCAAGAAGTTGACTTTTCTGGGTTTTATTTTCTTTCCATGGAATAGCTAATTAACTTGGAAATAATTTTTAAGCTACATTTCATATTTTATTAACTCATCCAACTTCTGACAGATGCTTAAAAGTTGGTTCTAACTCTAAAAAGGACCTTATTCTTCCCTTACTTTTTACACACTAAAAAATAATTTTTATAGTTCCTTTATGATGGTTTACTCACGACTCTTTTAGAGTATTTGAGATTTAATTAGATCTGCGTGGGGCTTAAGCCTACACAATGGAATAACAGTAGGAATATAACAGGTCAATGTGTAAATGATATGAGGACAGACAGATCTTTCTAACGACCACAAAATAATCTTATCAAAGTTATAGCTGAAAAAGCCACTAAGTATGAAAGGCATGGATGCCTAGCTAGCATCTCAAAAGAAAGTTCTCCACAGGGAAGCATTCTTTAGCACTGTTCAATAGAAATTTCTGGATGATAGATGTTTCAGATCTGCACTATCTAATACCATAATCATCAACCGCATCATGACTATGGAGCATCTGAAATGTGCTTAGTGTTACTGAACAACCCAATTTTTAATTTAACTTTAATTAATTTTAATTCAAACATCTACATGTGGCTACTGGCTACTGTATTGGACAACACAGTTCTATTTCCTTCCTAGAAATTGGAACCCCTCCAACCTTCACAAGTTGTCTTCTTCTGTCTCCTACATTTATTCAGTCAACAAGTCCTACTGATTTTTTTCTGATGTATATCTGGTAGTCATCTTTCTTTTTCTATTTCCACTGTCACCAGCTTGTCTAGACCCTCTTCAGTCTATGCCAGAGAAACTCAACTGCCTCCAAACAATCCTTTTGGTTCTAAACTTTCCCCCTTTTCAATTCAGCTGCCAAAGTATCATTATAAATTGTTAAATTCACTATTTCTTAAAATCCTCTTTTGCCAAAAGGATGAAAATCCATGTTCTTAGCCTGGCCATCAAGACTTTGGAATAATCTAACTTTAAAGTCTAATTATATCTTCGCTTGAGAGTTCACTTACAAGCAGATGAGTCTTGATTAGTCTCCCAAGAAAATGTCATGTTTGGTATCCTTCTATCTCCTGTTTATTCTGTTCATCTATAATCTTCCCTCTGTCCTTCCATTTTTCACATATGACTGTATTCCAGTTTCCTCTATGGTAGTGGGTTTTAACTTTTTTTTTTCAACGTTTATTTATTTTTGGGACAGAGAGAGACAGAGCATGAACGGGGGAGGGGCAGAGAGAGAGGGAGACACAGAATCGGAAACAGGCTCCAGGCTCTGAGCCATCAGCCCAGAGCCTGACGCGGGGCTCGAACCCACGGACCGCTAGATCGTGACCTGGCTGAAGTCGGATGCTTAACCGACTGCGCCACCCAGGAGCCCCGATAGTGGCTTTTAAACTATCATTTTTGGTATAACCTAGAAAAAGAAATTATTTAACATGATTCTAAAAGATACACATGGATATTTTCTATGCTATTGTACCTTATTCTATTTTACTTCTTTTATAATTCCAGTCTTAAATCATTAAATTGATTTTATAATGATGCCTTTTATAGGATGAATTGTGCACACCTAAAATTTGTATGTTGAAGTCCTAACCCTTAGTACCTCAAAATGTGACTGTTTTTCATGAGGTAATTAAGGTTAAATGAGGTCTTTGCAGTGGGCGTTATTCCAATATTACTGCTGTTCCCATAAGAAGAGGAAATTAGAACACAGCCACACATAGAGTGAAGATCATGTAATGACACCAAAGGAAGATGACCGCCTTTAAGCCAAAGAGAGAGGCTTCGTGAGAACACAACCTAATAACACCTTGACCTTGGACTTTAACTTCCAGAACTGTGAGAAAATAAATTTCTGGTGTTTCAGGCACCCACCTGCTGTTCTTTGTTATGGCAGCCTACCAAGTGAATACAATGCCTTAATGGGTTGAGATTCATGGTTCAAAAAACACTGCTCTATGAGCCTTTTCTCAACTCCTGCAGCACATTTTAATTACCACATTTTGTAGCATTTCCTTTCTCTACTACTTAGGCATGCAATTATATACTACTATTTAGTTTTGTGTGTATATCTTACTTCTTTATCTTTATTATAAGTTCCTTTATAGTATAATACTATCTTCTGTTTTGTTTCATAGTTATTTAACATATTTTTGCTCAATGAATGAAACTGTTCTGGGTTTTTTTTAAAGCAACTGAGAAAAATCTAACCACTAAACACTGTCATCTTCCTTTAAAATCATTTTTCACTAACCCGTCTTTCAACATCTCCATGTAAGTCAAGGATAGCAATATGCCATTAAACAGCCTCATAGTCCTCAGCACTGCCTTTCAGGCATCTATGCTGCCCTGTTTGGTCTAAGCAAAGAAACCAACAGCAGAGTTAGACTTACTGGGTTAAAGATGCAAGTATATTCTACATTCTCTAGTGTCTAAAACTTATTTAAATTAAAATGAAACCATCTTGCAGCATCTTGCTCCCTTCAGTTTCAGCCCCTGCATAGTCAAACCTGCTAAAGAATTACATAGACGTGCTGTCTACACTTTCTCACCTCCCATTCTCTCACCAACCCACACCAATCTGGCCTCTTTCCCACAACCCACTCAAAAGACTTTTGCCAAGATCACCAATACTCTCCAGGAAACCAAGTCTTATACATGGAGTCCTGACCTCATCTCTCTCACCTCTCAGCATTACTTGTCTCTTGGAGTCTATGATCCCTCTGTTTCCAGTTTTCCTTATACCAATATCAGCTATTTCATCAGTATTATTTCCCAGTTTCTCATTTGCATGACTTCTAATTGCTGTTGTCACTAGGGACTTATTTCTGGGTCCTCTTCACTCTCTCTTTAATGACATGTATGTCAGATATATATGTGTATGTGTATGTGTATGTGTGTGTGTGTATACACACACACACATACACACACACATATATATATATATATACACACACATATACATAGTTTTTATGATAACATATATTGAAATGAACAGTTTCACAAAATAATAGTTTAGGAACCTATATGATTCTTTCTGATATTTTCTTTTTTAAAAAATTTTAAGTGTATTTATTTACTTTTGAGATATAGAGAGAGAGACAGAGATAGAGCATGAGTGGGGGAGGGGCAGAGAGACAGGGAGACACAGAATCTGAAGCAGGCTCCAGGCTCTGAGCTGTCAGCACAGAACCCGATGTGGGGCTCAAACTTGGGAACCGCGAGATCATGACCTGAACCAAAGTCAGGTGCCCAGTCGACTGAGCCACCATCCTATTATATTTCATTTCATTTTGCAAAAAAAAATGTTGGTCTTAACACACTAAACTGATGTAATACACTAATGAACTGTGACTCACAGTTCTAAAAACACTGCTTTCCCCATGACTTTAAATACCATCTATGTGCAAAAGATTCCTAAATTTATCTCTCTCCTCTCACTTCCAGGTTTGTAAATCCAACTGCCTACCTGCCATATCCATTTGCCCATCTGGTAAGAAAATCAAACATAACCTCGTGAAAACTGCGGACTTTACTTTTCTCACAACTTTTTACTTTTCCCAATTAGCAAATGACACTATTTTGAACCCAGTTGGTCAAGCTTGAAAACTCTGGGTTGACCTTGTTTTCCTCTCTCTTTAATTCTGCCCACTGACACACAGAATAAAATCTCTGATCAGGTCTGGTCACTTCTACAGTCTGAGACCATAATCAGGATCATTGTGGCAACTGAGATCTGATGTCAAACTACGATTTTTCACCTGGCGTTACTCAAAGCCACTCTCACTTCACTGTGTTGGGACAGCATTTCACACCAGCCTGTCAGGCCAACTCCTTCACGGGTCAGGACCAGACAATTTTCTCTCTCCATGAGCCCCTGAGTCTGCTTCGGTCCACATTGTCTCTGGGTGGATGAAGCAGCTCAGCTAAGGACATGCTGACATGCAGTTCTCCAAGCCTGTGCATTTCACCCATTCCTTCCTTCCAATTCCAAAGCTGGCCTGTCCAAAGACTGTCTTCCCTTAGAATCTTCAGCCAGTGAATAACTTACTGAAAGACAACACACTGGAAGATCAATTTATCAAATGATTTACTTTCCACATTTACGTATTGATCAAAAATAGATTTTTAAAAATCTATAATGCCTATAAGACTTAATATCAGCTGGATTGGCAGGGTCTATGAGGGTTGTGGGAAGCAAGGCTCCCGGGTTCTGGAGCCTTCATGCTCTCCCTGCCTCGGTGTCTTCCTCTGCCCTCAGTCTCTGCCTTTCCCGGGACTGGCAGCCTCCATGTTTCTTCCACTAACAGGAAGTTCTTTTTGTTGCCCAGCCTTCAGCAGCCAAGGCAGTAGGGATTAGGAACAGATGCAAATTACACATTCTTTGTTTGTTTGTTTGGGTTGGTGTTGTTTTGTTTTGCATATTTTTAAAAAAGCTATATGAAAAGACAAAAGTAATCTATGGTGATAGAGGTCATAATAGAGGTCAAAGAGGTCTGGAGGGTCATGAACTGGAGAGAGGATGCAGGTAGAGGGCTTTCTGGATGCTGGAAATATTCTATGTCTTGACCCAGTTACACAGCCATATGCATATATTAAAATTCACTAAGCTATATATCCTTAGCATTTATGCATTTTGCTATGTCCTTGTCATATCTCAATGCAGAGTAAAAACACCAAAATCCATGAAAATCCAGGCCACACTAATTGTTATAAACTTTCTACATAGTTAAAAGAATTATCTTTTGTTACTTTGGTAAATTTAGTCATTATTCACACAGCAAAGCCTAAACTCTAAAAGTGCCATAATGTTTATAAGACAGGAAGTGACTTTAAAAGGATTGGCAAAAAAGAATAGGTTGAAATTTACAAATTCAAAATGAAATGCTGAAACTCAGGAAGTATTCATAAGAATAATGTATTTAATATATTCAAATATGTATTGGAAAACAGTGTAGAGATTCCACAAAAAAAATTAAAAATAGAACCACCATATGAACCAGCAATCCCACTTCTGGGTATATGTCCAAAGGAAATGAAAAACAGATATTGAAGAGATATCTGCACTTCCATGTACATTGCAACATTATCCACAATAGCCAATATATGGGAACAACCTATGTGTCTATCTGCAGATGAATGGACAAAGAAGATGTGTGTGTGTGTGTGTGTGTGTGTGTGCATGAGTGCATGTATGCATATATATATATATATATATATATATATATATATGCATGTATAATATATAATATCACAAAATGGAAAATCATTCAGCCATGAGAAAGAAAGAAATCCTGCCATTTGTGATTACATAAATGGACCTTGAGAGCATTACCCTAGTAAAATAAGACAGACAGAGAAAGGCAAATACTGCATGGTATCACTTATATGTGGAATCTAAAACAAGGGGGAAATGTCAAACTCATAGAAACAGGAGAAAATTAGTTGCTGGAGGCTGGAGGTGGGAAAGTATGAAGAGGTTGGTAAAGAGTACAAACTTTAAGCTATAAGATAAATAAGGCCTGAGGATCTAATGTATAGCATGGTGACTATAGTTGATAACACTGTGTTATATAATTGAAGTTTGCTAACAGAGTAGAACTTAAATGATCTCACTCTCCCCCGAAAAAGGTAAATACATGAGGTGATGGATGTGTTAATTAATAGATGGTGAAACCCTTTCACAATGTATGCACAATGTATATCAAATCACCACAATGTACACTTTATCTTACAATTTTTTGTAAAGTATATCTCAATAAAGCTGAATTAAATTCTTAAAACATTATATATATAAAAATATTTAAAAATATATATCCACAAGAAAGTTAAATTATCCTTACTTTTTAAAAAATTTTTAAATTTTTTAATGAGACAGAGCATGAATGGGGGAGGGTCACAGAGAGAGGGAGACACAGAATCAAAAGCAGGCTCCAGGCTCTGAGCTGTTAGCACAGAGCCCGACATGGGCCCGAACTCATGGACCATGAGATCGTGACCTGAGCTGAAGTCGGACGCTTAACCGACTGAGCCACCCAGGTGCCCCAAATTATCCTTACTTTTATCAAATTAAACATTCCTTAAAATTTATATTCCTTAAAATTTAGCTAAATAGAATGCATTCTTGTAATATTTTCACTGACTATATTCAAGAAGCATACAGTTGGTAACCTATTCAGAAGAAGAATATATTCTCATCATTATATACATTCAAGAAATTTTTTTTCTTTTAAAAGATTTTATATAAACCTTGGGGTGCCTGACTGGCTCAGTTGGTGGCACATGCAACTCTTGATCTCAGGGTTGTGAGTTCGAGGCCCACGTTGAGTATAGAGACTACTTTTTTTTATAAACAAAGATTTTGTATAAACTGTTTATATTTTGTCCATTCAAAGAATTGTCATTGAACAAACTGCTCTTTCAGCAAATTGACTTTTGGTGAATTGTCTCAAAATATTGGCCAGCTTTTGGTTGAAACTTAAGACTGATTTTTAAAGCTGTTGAAATTACTTTCTAGTCCCTAGATGGAGTCACTCCTGCCCTGGTACTATGTCAGCATATCAAAATTTAAGTAACTTTGGTGTCCCTGTAGCTGTTCTGCTTGACCAGAAACACACTATATCCAGTCAGCCAATCCCCAAATGACACGGCAGCTCTGGGCTCTACACTTACTTCTTTGTTCTTCATTCATTTTCTATTTTTCTCTTCCTTGTCCTTCGTTCTTTATCCTAAAAAGCAGTTCTTAGGGCCTTTGGGAATGGAGACTGCCTGCTTCATGAAGTGTTAAATAAAGTTCGTGTCACCTAAATTGTCTTCTTCAGTCATTTTTAGCAAAGTCAGAAACTTCTGTAGTTAAGCAAAAATTAGAAGTCAACTTAGATTAAGCTAAGCCACAACAGGTAACAGCAAAACCAATGGGCATCGTCCTGGAAGGAAATGAAATGTTTTGGAAACAGAGAGGTTGCAGGGAAAGACTGAAATAAGAAATAATAAGGAACTATGTGATTGATTGGGGTGGGGGAAGGGTTGCAAGCACCAGTAAATTTACCTAGAAGTGGGTCCTAGACCAAATGGTAGCCTTGATGGAGCACTGTTCAAAGTCAGCTTTGATTGTTAATATAAAGTCTTTCCCCTCCCCTCTGCAACAGGGCTTCAGGTTCTAACAAATACCTTTTGTCAGCAGGGTAACTCCCACTGCATCCAGGCACCTACTTGTTCCTACTGTCGAGGGCCCAGGGCTTGGTCTATGTTCTTCCCCTCAGAAAAGAGTAAGGAGCCAGTGGTGCCCATGATTGGAGTCCTTTCTGTGTCCTTCCCTGCACATGCTCTGTTCAATTTGCATTTGTTTTGGCAACCCCTTGACTTATTTTGTAGTTCTGGGTTTCATCTGGAGTTTGTGTTCCTGTTCTATGTTCTCCTTATTTGTTTGTTTATTTGTTTTCTTTAATTTAAATCTAAGTTAGTTAACATATGATGTAATAATGATTTCAAGTATAGAATTTAGTAATTCATCACTTACATATAACATCCAGTATTCATCCCAACAAGTGCCCTCCTTAATGCCCATTGTGCATTTAGCCCATCCCCCCACATAACACCCCACCAGCAACTCAGTTTGTTCTCTATATCTAACAGTCTCTTATATTTTGTCTCCCTCTCTGTTTTTATATTATTTTTGCTTCCCTTCCCTTATATTCTGTTTTGTATCTTAAATTCCACATGTCAGTGA
This sequence comes from Herpailurus yagouaroundi, assembly GCF_014898765.1. Taxonomy (NCBI): domain Eukaryota; kingdom Metazoa; phylum Chordata; class Mammalia; order Carnivora; family Felidae; genus Herpailurus; species Herpailurus yagouaroundi. The sequence continues at coordinate 21,584,021 of NW_024412429.1, forward strand.
AATCATGTGATATTTTCTTTCTCTGGCTAATTTCACTTAGCATAATATACTCTAGTTTCATCTACCTTGTTGCAAATGGAAAGATTTCATTCTTTTTGATTGCCAAGTAAATAACATCTTCTTTATCCATTAATCTGTTGATGGACAGTTGGGATCTTTCCATAGTTTGACTATTGTCAATAGTACTGCTATAAACATTGTGGTGCCTGTGACCCTTCAAAACAGCACTCCTGTATCCTTTGGATAAATACCTAGTAGTGCAATTGCTGGATCGTAGGGTAGTTCTAGTTTTAATTTTTGGGGGAATCTTCATACTGTTTTCCAGAGTGGCTGCACCAGTTTGCATTCCCACCAGCAGTACAAAATGTTCATCTTTTCCTCATCCTTGCCAACATCTGTTGTTACTGAGTTGTTAATTTTAGCCATTCTGACTGATGTGAAGTAATATCTCATCGTGATTTTGATTTGTATTTCCCTGATGATGAGGGATGCTAAGTGTTTTTTCCTGTGTCTGTTAGTCAGTCATCAGGGTGTCTTCTTCGGAAAAGTGTCTATTCATGTCTTTTGCCCATTTCTTCACTGGATTGTTTTTTGGGTGTTGAGTTTGGTAAGTTCTTTATAGATTTTGGATACTAACTCTTTATCTGATATGTCGTTTGCAAATAACTTTTCCCATTCTGTCAGTTGCCGCTTAATTTTGCTGATAGTTTCCTTTGCTGTACAGAAGCTTTTTATCTTGATGAGGTCCCAATAGTTCATTTTTGCTTTTGTTTCCTTTGCCTCCGGAGACATGTCAAGTAAGAAGTTACTGCAGCTGAGGTCAAAGAGGTTGTTGCCTGTTTTCTCTTCTAGGACTTTGATGGCTTCCTGTATTACGTTTTATTAGAGTTTATGTTTGTGTATGGTGTAAGAAAGGTCCAGGTTCATTCTTCTGTGTGTTGATATCCAGTTTCTCCAACGTCATTTGCTGAAAGGACTGTCTTTTTTCCATTGGATATTCCTTCCTGCTTTGTCAAAGATTAGTTGGCCATATATTTGTGGATCCATTTCTGGGTTCTCTATTCTGTTTCATTGATCTATGTGTCTGTTTTTGTGCCAGTACCATACTGTCTTGATGATTGCAGCTTTGTAATACAGATTGAAGTCTGGAATTGTGATGCCTTCGGCTTTGGTTTTCTTTTTCAGGATTGCTTTGGCTATTCGTGGTATTTTCTGGTTCCATACTAATTTTAGGATTGTTTGTTCTAGCTCTGTGAAGAATGCTAATTTTAACTTGTTAGGGATTACATTGAATATGTAGATTGCGTTGGGTAGTATCAACATTTTTACAATATTTTTTCTTCCAATCCATGAGCATGAAATGTTTTTCCATTTTTTTTTGTATCTTCTTCAATTTCTTTCATAAACTTTCTGTAGTTTTCAGTGTATAGATTTTTCACCTCTTTGGTTAGGTTTATTCCTAGGTATTTTATGGTTTTGGTGCAATTATTAATGGGATTGATTCCTTGATTTCTCTTTCTGCTGCTTCATTATTGGTGTATAGAAATGCAAATGATTTATGTGCATTGATTTTATATCCTGCAACTTTGATGAATTCATGGATTGGTTCTAGCAGTTTTTCGGTGGTCTTTTGCGTTTTCCACATAAAGTATCATGTCGTCTATGAAGGGTGAAAATGTGACTTCCTCCTCGCTGATTTGGATGCCTTTTATTTCTTTGTGTTGTCTGATTGCTGAGTGTAGGACTTCCAACACTATGTTGAATAACAGTGGTGAGAGTGGACATCCTTGTCACCTTCTTGACCATAGGGGGAAAGCTCTCAGTTTTTCCTCTTTGAGGATGATATTAGCAATGGGCCTTTTATACATGGCTCTTGTGATCTTGAGGTCTGATACTTCTATCCCTTCTTTCTTGAGGGTTTTATCAAGAAAGGATGCTGTATTTTGTCAAATGCTTTCCCTGCATCTATTGAGAGTATGGTGTGGTTCTTATTCTTTCTTTTATTGATGTGATGTATCACATTGATTGATTTGTGGATATTGAACCAGCTCTGCATCCCAGGTATAAATCCCACTTGATCATAGTAATTCTTTTAATGTATTCTTGGATCCAATTGGCTAGTATCTTGTTGAGAATTTTTGCATCCATGTTCATTAGGGAAATTGGTTTGTAGTTCTCCTTTTTAGTGGAGTCTTTGTCTGATTTTGGAATCAAGATAATGCTGGCCTTGTAGAATGAGTTTAGAAGTTTTCCTTCCATTTCTATTTTTTTGGAACAGTTTCAAAAGAATAGGTATTAATTCTTCTTTAAATGTTTGGTAGAATTCCCCTAGAAAGCCATCTGGCCCTGGACTCTTGTTTGTTGGGAGATTTTTCACAACTCTTTCCATTTCTTTAATGGTTATGGGTCTGTTCAAATTTTCTCTTTCTTCCTGTTTCAGTTTTAGTAGTTTATATATTTCTAGGAATTTTTCCATTTCTTCCAGATTACCCAATTTGTTGGCATATTATTGCTCATAATATTCTCTTATTTTTGTTTGTATTTCTGTGGTGTTGGTTGTGATTTCTCCTCTTGCATTCATGGTTTTATTTATTTGGGTCCTTTCCTTTTCATTTTAATCAGTCTGGCTAGGGGTTTATCAATTTTGTTAATTGTTTCAAAGAACCATCTTCCGGTTTCATTGATCTGTTTACTGCTTGTTTTTGTTTTGTTTTGTTTTTCCCGATATCATTGATTTCTGCTCTAATCTTTATTATATCCCTTCTTCTGCTGGTTTGGGGCTATATTTGCTGTTCTTTTTCCAGCTCTTTTAGGTGAAAGATTGTGTATATGAGACCATTCTTCCTTCTTTGGGAAGTCGTGGATTGCTGTGTACTTCCATCTTCTGACCACCTTTGCTGCATCCCAGAGGTTTTGATCTGTCATGTTTTCATTTTCATTGGCTTCCATGTATGCACTTTTGAATTTCCTCTTTAACTTCTTGGTTACCCCATTCATTCTTTAGTAGGATGTTCTTAAATCTCCAAGTATTCATGGACTTTCCAAACTTTTTCTTGTGATTGATTTTGATTTTCATAGAGTTGTAGTCTGAAAATATGTAAGGTATGATCTCAATCTTTTTGTACTTGTTGAGGGATGATTTATTTCCCAGTATGTGATCTATTCTGGAGAATATTCCATGTGCACTCAAGAAGAATATGCATTCTGTTCCTCAGGAAGAAATGGTCTGGATATATCTGTTAAGTACATCTGGTCCAGTATGTCATTCAAAGCCATTGTTTCCTTGTTGATTTTCTGCTTATACAATCTGTCCATTGTTGTAAGTGGGGGTATTGAAGTCCCCTACTATTTTGGTATTATTAAATGAGTTTCTTTGTGTTTGTGATTAATCGATTCATATATTTGGTTTCTTGCATGTTGGGGACATAAATATTTATAATTGTTAGATCGTTAGGTGTATAGACTCCTTAATTATGGCATACTGCTCTTCTTCATCTCTTGTTACAGTCTTTATTTTAAAATTTAGTTTGTCTGATATAAGTATGGCTATCCAGGCTTTCTTTTGATGACCACTAACATGATAGATAGTTCTTCATCCCCTTACTTTCAGTCTGCAGGTGTCTTTAGGTCTAAAATGGGTCTCTTGTAAGCAGCATATAGATGGGTCTTATTTTCTTACCATTCTGATAGCCTATGTCTTTTGATTGGAGTGTTTAGTCCATTGACATTTAGAGTGAGTACTGAAAGATCTGAATTTAGTGCCATTGTGTTGCCTGTTCTGGTCCTTTCTCATCTTTATTGCTTTTGGTCTTTTTTGTTTTGTTTTATCTTTTCTCCTCTTAAAGAGTCTCCCTTCTGGTTTAGTGGTCATGAACTCTTTGTTTTCATTTGTCTGGGAAACTCTTTATCTCTCCTTCTATTTAGAATGACAGCCTTGCTGGATAAAGAATTCTTGGCTGCATGTTTTCCCAATTCAGCACGTTGAATATATCCTACCACTAACTTATGACTTGCCAGGTTTCTGTGGATAGGTATGCTGCAAACCTGATCCATCTTTCCTTACACGTTAAGGACTTTTTTTCCTTGTTTCGTTCATAATTCTTTCCTGGCCTGTGTATTTTGTGAATTTGACTATGATATGCCTTGGTGATGTTTAGTTTTTGTTGAATCTATGGGAATACTCTGTGCTTCTTGGATTTTAGTGTCTATGTCCTTCCTCAGATGAAGAAAGTTTTCCAATATAATTTGCTCACATAAGCCTTCTGTCCCCTTTTATCTCTCTTCATCTTCTGGGACTCCTATGATTTGGATATTTTTCCTTTTTAATATGTCATTGAGTTCTCTAAGTCTTGTATCGTGCTCTTTTGCCTTAGTCTCCCTCTTTTTTTCTGCCCCATTGTTCTACATGAGTTTGTCTTCTATATCACTGATTCGGTGCTCTGCTTTGTCCATCCTTGCAGTTGTGGCATCCATTTGAGATCGCATGTCATTATAGCATTTTAAATTTTGTCCTGATTAGAATTTACTTCTTTTATCTCAGGAGAAAGGGATTTTATGTTTTTTCAACCCCAGCTAGTATTCTTTTTATCATGATTCTAAATTCTAGTTCAGACATTTTGCTTATATCTCTGTTGATTAAGTCCCTGCCTGTCAATTTCTCCCTGTTCTTTCTTTTGGGGTGAAAATTTCTTTATTTTGTCATTTTGGAGGAAGAAAAAAATTAATAAAATAAAAAATTAAAATAAAAAAATGTAAAAATAACAAAAAATAAAATAAAGGAATCTAGATCCTAGGCGTGTTTTGGTCTGCTTGTCCAAAGAAGCTTGATAAAATAGAGAAAAAAATGGAAAGAAATGAAAGGAAAAAAAGTTAAGAAAAAAATTTAAAAATTAAAAAAATTATAGGATAAAATGAAATAAAGAAAATTAAATAGATAAAAAATTTAAAAAATAAAAAATAATTTATTTTTTTAAATAACAAAAAATTTTTTAATTTAAAAAAGAAATTTTTCTCTTTCTGTATCCAAGAAAAAGAAAAGAAAGGAAAAAAAGAAAAAAATAAACAAAAACAGAAGCAAAAAAACGAACTAATGAATGATACAGCAAACAGAATGAAACCAGAATGAAGTTACATTCAGTTCCCCTAGAGCTGAAACCATGAAGCACTCTATAGTCCATATACTAAGCAAGTAGAGGGACATGTGCTGGTCTTCTAAGGGATGTGCTTGGAGGACGCTGCTGGGCAGGGCTTGGTGTAATGGCTCTGTTCTCCACCAGGTGGCGCTGCTTAGCTTACTGGGATGGATGAGTGTGGTGTGCATGCCTGTGCATGGGAGAGATGGAAATAGCTTCACCCAGCTGCCTGGTCTGTGGCACAGGAACTTCATGCTCTCACCGACCCATGATCAAGCACCCTTCCTTTATCTCAGGCCTCTGTCCACTCCTAACCTCTACCCTGTCTGTATCCAAGTCATCTGCCTACCAGGCGGCACCACCTTCCAGAGTTTTATCTCAGATGAGGTTGTGTTTCAAAACCCCACACTTTAGAGACACCCCCCGCCCCTGGCCGCTTGGCTTGGACCTGCACAAACTCTCTCCCACCCAGCAATGGCCAGGTGCTGTCTTGCCCCAGAAAACATTCGTGTGATTACGCCATGGCAGAGGTTCAGAGATTATGACAAATCACAACACACAGCCGGCTCTAGGTTTCTCCACACTCTGGCGTCTTTGTCCCAATACCAGCAAAGGTGGCTGCTCTCTGGGGTCAGCTGGGACCTTTGCCTTTGGGGAGGCCATATGGCCTCTACCAAATGCTATAGCAGGGGAGCCACTTCTCCCTGTGTGGTACACGAACCCCTCAGACCCCGCTGCCTATTCCTGGGGATTCACCCTACTGCCTTACCAGAGCACAACCAGGCACTGGGCGTCGGAACTTCAGACTCTGCACTCCACTGTTTATAGAATCCTGGTGGTATAGAAACTCTCTCCTTTCTTCCTGCCAGTGGTTTTGGGGAACAGATTTCTTGTTCAGTCCCCTGCAAGTGTTTTCACTCTTTCTCTATCTTTCTCTCCAGCTACTTTCAGGGGAGTGTTTTTTCCTGCACTCTCCTGGTGCCCCACACTCTCCCCCTTTCTCTGTCTTTTCTCCACAAAAATAGCTCCCTACCCTCTGCAGCTTTTCCTCTCCCCCATTTCACCTTTCTGCACCATGTACCTGCTGAGTTCTGTGGCTCAAGTTATGCAGATACTGTGTTAATCCTCAGATCAGTTTCCTAGGTGTGCAAATTGGTTTCATGCTGATCTAGCTGTGTTCAGGGAGGAGACAAGTTGAGGGTCTCCATGCTGCTCTGCCATGTTAATTCCTCCTCCTCTATGTTCTCCTTGTAATGTTGATGTGAGCTCCAAGAAAAACAAGGGGAAAAATGATGACTCTCAATCATTTACACACAAGTCATGGCCAACAGTTTGGTGAATGTTAATGATAGCATAAAGATCAAGGGAATTATTTTTATCTAAAACACTTCTTGATTGTAATAAAATGGAATTCTGTGAAGGAAATGCATCCTGTTTCAAAGTACTCAAACAAACAAAAAGTCTTTTAAAGTTAGAGAAAATGGGCAGGTGATAAATTTCTGGATGAAAGTCAAACTCCCACCAAAGGGGGGTCTCTCACTTATATTTGCCCTTCCAACATCAAACCGGGCCTCAGCAGAGCATATCATACACACACACACACACACACACACACACACACACACACCTCCCCCCAACCTTAAAATTCTGCTTCTAACTTTCCTTCTCTTTTTTCAACCTAAAAAATTTTAAAGTGTAAAAGAAGCCCAGGGGAGGAAAGGGTGTGTCATTGACTAAGATTAATATCCATGGAAGAATAAACCTGAGGTGGCTATGCTAAGAAAGAGTCCTGTGAGTGAGAACAAGAGGGAAGAGGAGACCACAGAATGTGGACTCTCTGTGCTATGCCAGTGATTCAACACAAAGTAACTGGACTCATTCAGTCTGCTGTTGGGATAAATAGGCTAGAGAAGAGTAGGTTGATGGGTTCAAGTACTCCAAAGTTGTGCCCTGGAAAATTGTCAAAGACCTTTTATGAATTCATACCAGGTGTGGACTGAGAAAGCTGATATATCATCCCTAAAAGGACACTGTCCTATGTTTTCAGTGGAAGTTAGGAGGGCCGAAAGCTTGCCAACCTGGAAGGAAATCTCACTCTGGGAACACATGTGGTCCTTTGCAATCCCACAGCCCAGTTCCTCAAGAGTGAGCAACTTTCATTTTCAACCACTCTTTGCTGTGTCCCTTTTAAAGTTGTGAAGCCCAGCAATACATCAACTGATCAGTCAATCAAACAATAAAATAGTTTGCAAGTCAACAAATCAATATGTTATCTTCTTATTTCTCTTAGCACACTTGAGACAAAAATTCTTCCCATGGGAATTTTAATTTAAAAATGAAAGGACATGGGGTGTCTGGGTGGCTTAATCGGTTAGGAGTCTGACATCAGCCTAGGTCATGATCTCGCCGTTGTTGAGTTCGAGCCCCGCGTCAGGCTCTGTGCTGACAGCTCAGAGCCTGGAGCCTGTCTCAGATTCTGTGTCTCCCTCTCTCTCTGCCCCTTCCCCGCTTATGCTTTGTCTCTCTCTCTCTCTCAAAAATAAATAAACATTAAAATTAAAAAAAATAAGAATAAAAAATAAAAATGGAAGGACCCACACATAAATTAAATGTACAAACTGCCCCCCCCAAAATATAAAACACTATGCTTTTCAGAGTGCAATTTTTTACTCCTGCAGTAGTAAATGTCTGTTAAAAATGATTAAAAAAGACAATTTAGGTGATACAAACAAACTTTATTAACACTTCATGAAGCAGGCAGTCTCCATTTCCAAAGGTCCAGAGGACTACAAAATGGGGTAGGAGGCAGGAAGCTTTCTTAGGATCAAGAATAAGGAACAAGGAAAAGAAAATGTGAAAATGAATAAGGAGCAAGTAAGCAAGTATAGAACCAAGAGTTACTGTGGTGTTTGGGGGTTGACTAACCGGACACAGTCAAATGGAGCTGCTATAGGGACACCAAAGATATTAAATTTGCTGATGTGGGAACCTGGAGAGGAGTGGATCCATCTTGGGTCTAGAAATATATTTCAATAAGAAGCAAGATTGAAATGAGGTTTCAAGGTAGACAAACAGGACAAGGGATGTCCACGAAGAGGCAACAGCATGTCTGTCCAAGGACAAATGCCTGAGTGTGATTTGTTTGGGGATATTTATACATTTTTTCCCCCTTTTCCCCTTGCTGAACTTAAAATGCAAGACTCAGAAAAGAGGCTGGGAGCTTGAGAGGAGGAGCAAGGTCATGAGAAAACGGGTCAAACAATAAGAGGTGAATTAGATAATGGACTTGAAAGAATCAGCAGCGGGTGAGTTTGGTTGACTTTGTCAAGGATGCGGGCCATGTTTCATTAATCTCCATATCCCTAAAACTGAACATGGTTTCTGGAATATAGATGCTCAATAAATATGTATTGAGACGTGGGTTCTATCCCTGGCTCTATTAAGCAATTCATTTAATTACTGTGTACTTTTAGCTTCTTCTTGTGAAAAATGTAGGTGAGAATGGCCTGTTTGCATCCTCAACATCAAAGGAGTTAATAAGAGAACACTTCACAAACTAAAAGGATAGCAAACAGTATATCTTCTTATGAGCTGAGTCAGAATTCTTTGGTTGCAAAAAGCAATAGAACTGGAGGTTGTTTCCAGAAAATATGAAGAGAATTATTTTGTGTTTCTCTTACTTACACTCAGTTCTCAAAGGCTTTCCTTGCTGTTTTTGGAAAGCAGTTTTAAAAATCCCTGGGCAAGATGGAGAACAAGAGGGAGAGCAATTTCCTAGCCCCCAGAATCCTTTGATCAAATTCTCATCCTTCATGTCCTGTGCTGTACAGTTAGTGTCCTTCTGAAAATGATTCTGCTGACACAGGAGGTGATCCAGCACATTGTGGCAGGTGTTGTGGATGCTCTGCCCCTGCCTCCCCAACACTCACTGCCCCCAAGTACACTCACAGCTTCTTAAGGATTTTGTCTAGCTATAGGAGTGTGCTCAGCCTGGGTGAAACTCAGGCCCAAATTTCCCTGGTGCGAATACCCTTGGCAGTAGCCCTCAACCAATGATGGAGCAGATATTGGTGGATGGACACCCCAGCTTCCTCACCTTTTTGAAAGGAGAACTCTGTACCATGATTTTTACAAAGTAGGTTAGCAACCTCCTGAGGGAAAGAGCTGTAGATACCTTGAGTGGTCTCTGCTCATTACACATCCGTATGGGCTTCCTTCCCATCCCTGTTTTCTCTCCCCATGCTTTTGTCACTGATCCTGGGATCCCATGGCAAAGAAATGATTTGTAGCCAAACCCTTGTCTCTGGCTCTGCCCCCAGAAACCCCAGTGTAAAATAACCCACCCTCCACTAAGTACTTCTTACATTTTAATATAAAATATATGAATGAATATATATTTATTGAATTATAACTATAAGTAAAATATAAAATATACAAAATAGGGCCACCTGGGTGGCTCAGCCGGTTAAGTGTCTGACTTTGGCTCAGGTCACAATGTTGCAGTTCATGAGTTTAAGCCCCTGGCAGTATGGAGCCTGCTTAGTATTCTCTCTCTCTCCCTCTCTCTCTGCCCCTCCCCCACTTGCACACACAGTCTCTCTCTCTCTCTCTCTCTCTCTCAAAATGATAAATAAACTTTAATAAAATATATATAATAAGCGTATGCAAAATAAAACATATCAAATAATATAACATTAAGTTATTACTGACTCCTGCACAGATACGTTTCATATTCATAAAGATTCTTTAGTGCAAAGATGTTTTACCAAAAGAACCAATGTGCATAACACCCTACTCCAGATGCTGTCCATCATAGGAGATGGTTTCAAAAGCATCCTTCCTCTACTTCCAGGGGGGCCATTGGGTATTAGGTCACTGTGGTGCTTCCTGGGAAGGTGTGGGATGGTGGGGGGTCCAGGCTCATATCTTCGAGAGGGTGCCAGTCCTTCTGACTCAAGCATGAGATTTATCACAAATGACACGGGTACTTACACTCTCAGCACTAGAACCTCAATCTGTCTCTTTCTTGGAGTTGCCTTTCAGTCACTGGGAAGCAAAATACCAGTCCCTTGTCTTTCTCATTCTCCCAACTTTGAAATGGCTGATTAAATGGAGAGAGACTATCTTTTATTAACATTGTGACAGCCATGGCAGGATAGTTCCTCAAACTTTATTACTGTTTGATTTCTAGCTTCTTCCCCCATATTGTCTTCCACATTTCAGAGAATAAATTAGATACAATTTTCACTGTGGCTTGCATATATTCTGTGGATGTCAGAGCAAAAGCTTGCCTCCTTACCAGTAAAGCAGGCCCCAGAGAAATGAAAGACAACCACAGAAATAATTTAGCCACAAAACCATGGCAAAAGGACGAAAAATACCATCAAGGGTATATTAGAAATTCAAAACATTGTGCTCACTTCAGCAAAGGGAATTAAATCTTTTATGCACATGAAATCTCTCAAGTTATGGAAAATTGTTAATAACAAAGAAAATTTGAGAGTGAGGTTGAGAGGGAAAATATATGTAAACTTGGGCTGAACATATGTGTGTGTCCCAGCCATTTTAGCCACTTTCTGAATCAGTACTAACAGCAGAGTAATTTACACTGATTGTTAAACAGTGGAAGTGATTGTGTCACCTGCTGTGTAACAGTCCAGGCAATTGGGGTGAGAGTGCATTTGCTCTGTGTAAGGACCATTGGAGGCCTTTCAGAAATCCTAGCTAAATTTGAAAATAGGTATGGGAACAATATCATGTGTGGCAAACCAATTCAATAAGTGACCCTAGGTGAAGAAATTAGAAGGGAGCTTATTTTGGAAATTGAACATTTTCAAATTAGAGGGTTGATTTTCTCATATCATACTTATTTGGGGTTCTTTTCCATTTGTGAATCATTTATTTTACTGTATGTTTCTTTTTTTAAGTTCATTGATTTTTGAGAAAGAAGGCGGGGAGTAAAAGAGGGAGAGACAGAATCCCAAGCAGGCTCCACACTGCCAGCACGGAGTCCAAAGCAGGGCTTGGACCTACAAACCAAGAGATCATGACCTGAGCTGAAACCAAGAATCAAATGCTTAACTAACTGAGCCACCCCAGCTCTCCTTACTGTATGTTTCTGCATCATTAATATAGTCCTAGTAAATCGTCTGCCAGGCATTTTACTTATCATATGTTCATTCTATAAATATTACTGAGGACATACTAGGCTTAAGGCACTACCTAAAATTTAGCTAAATGGAGAATAGAATTACTGAGAACATGGATTATGTCATATATAAGGTCATAGTAAGCAATGTCCTAAGTGATGAATAGACCAGAAAGATCCAATAAACTGAGCATATATCACATAAGCTTGTGTTCTCTCTCTCTCTCATTCTCTCTCTCTCTCTCTCTCTCTCTCTCTCTCACACACACACACACACACACACACACACACTTTCAGATATTTAGGTCAACATGTAAGTAGCAAAACAGTAGAAAAATACCTCCATGATTTCTAGGACCTGAGGGGCTAATCCTGATTCTACCAGTGAATTTCCATTTGACCTGCAGCACATAAATTCACCTCTCCCCACTTCAATTTCCTATGAAGGTGGAAATTTTCTCTGTTGCTTTACCATTTTATCCTCACTTCCTAGAATAGAACTTAGCACTGGCAGAGCTCAATAAATATCTCTTGAATGAATGGATGAAACGATTTGGTTTCAAATGGCTAGGGTCTGGGCTAGGCCACAGATGAACTGGAAAGATTTATTGACTGTCTCTGGCCTGTGGCCTTCACTAAAAGCAGGCTTAGTGACCTCCATGACCCCTCCCTTCAGACCCAAAAGCAAATCAAAGAGCTAGGTATGTTGTCACCCCAGTGTTAAGGATTGGTGAGCCCAAGAGAAAGGAAACACATGCAGAGATATTTACCCAATGCCTTGCATAGAACTGGATCCAGATGTTGGGTGTATGGAGGGTGGAGTGGGGTGGGTGTGGGAAGATGGTTTGGGTGGTGACAGAAAAAAATATGAGTTCAGGTCACTCTGTTGGTTAGGACGTCAAAGGAAAAAAGAAACACTGGGGTGCCTGGGTGGCTCAGTGGGTTAAGTGTCCGACTTTGGCTCAGGTCATTATCTCATGGTCTGTGAGTTTGAGCCCTGCATTGGGCTCTATGCTGACAGCTCAGAGCCTGGAGCCTACTTCGAATTCTGTGTCTCCCTCTTTCTCTGCCCCTCCCCTGTTTGCACTTTGTGTGTCTCTCTCTTTCAAAAATAAATAAACATTTGAAAAATTAAAAAAAAAAAAGAAGCACCGAGTCAAAAAAATCTAGTGACATCTTTTCTGATTACTTTGGACAGACTTAAGTGTTAATTTCTCTGTAAATGTATCGCATCTTGTATGTGCCTCTTTCATGGCCACTATTGTAGTTCATTGTCAGTATCTGTGTACATGCTTCCTTCAAAGTTATCTGTTCAAAGGCACTAAAATGCTTAGCACACAGCAGATGCTTAATAAATGTTTGTTGGTAGAATACACTGTCCTTCTTGGCACGAACATTCACAAATATCATGTTACTGCCTCCTTCTGTGAACATTGAAAAGTTCAGTTTTATCTTTGATAACTCTTGCCAACTATTTTAATGCAGCTTTTTTCAAAAGGTGAGGAAAAGAAGGTATTTCCTCACGGCACTCTTCGAGACATTTCTCAATTGACTCCTTCTTTTATTGAAATGACTAATTGCTTACCCTCTACCTCTCAACAGTTGGTTCTTCTGATCACCCACAAAACACACATCACGACTTTTAAAAACCCAAATTCAGACTTACCACAAAGGTAACTTGGATAGCGTTTCTTTTCTGTTGTGACGATACTGTATTTGCAATAAATAAAATCACAAGAAGGAAAGATGTTGTTTTCATTACAGAGAATGATTTCCCCCACAGCCAGGAAGTAATTATCAAACAAGTTCATCAGGAATTGTGGCGGAACAAAATGAATTGTAGGCGAGGGAACAGATCTGTAAAGCATTGTTACAATTGGCCATCTGCCAGTTATTACAGAAATAGCCTCCTTGTCCAGTACTTAAACTCATTGAAAATAAGTTTTATTTAAATACATTTTAATATGTTACATGGCATTATAAGTAGGGAATAGAGCACCAAATCAACCTGTTTGTTGATTTATTTAGCAGTGGGCACTATTGGCAGCTAAAAATTGGCTCCAAAGTTATAAAATTTGATACATTATCAGAATTTGATTTCCTAGATGGAAAATTTTCCTAGATGGACCTGGGTGAGAAGGTGAAGGCTCTGCTTCCTTGCCAAGGGGTTAGGTCTCCTAACTTTGTCTAGTCTACTTCGGGTCGCTAGGGATTCTCTGACCTAATTCTCTACCTGAGTTCTCTTGACTGGTTCCATTGGAAACTGCTGACTCCTCTGTCTTCACTCCCTAGCATCACAGACAGTAGCTCAATAGACAAGTTCTCTTCCATGAGCAGTGACCTCTGCAGAAGGAGTGCAGGGAGTCTTTGGTCCTAGGGCTTTGAACTTGACTAAAACAACAACACATGAGCTGTCTTTCAGACTGGGCATTGCCAGACGACCAACTCTCTATTTTATTTATGTAAATCATTTTAGGCCTAGAATGAATGTCTCATTTCACCTTTTTATATGAGTGGGATTGGTCAGCTTAATATAAACAGCCAAATGTTCCAAATCTTAGAATTTTAAAACTCTAATGAGAGGCAGAAATGATTTTGTTTATTGTAAAATTATGTTCTATTTATTGTAACATTTTTATTAGTAAAATTAGTAAAGAAATATTAAAATATTGGCAAACGATTCTAATCATTCAACAAATTTGTACTGAAGGGCTTTCATGTGTGTTGGGTTCTTTAAATGCAAAGACTTTGCCCTGGAAGAAGTCACCATTTATTGAAGCAGTTATAAGCCAAAAAAAAAAAAAAAAAAAACCCAAAAACGTGTTATAGAGTAATAACTACTATAATAGGGGAAAAGTGGGAACACTGAGAAGGGATCTTAATTCAATTTCACCTGAGTTTCTATATTGTGTCACTTTCTCTTGTATATTTTATATATATTACCTCACTTTTAAAGAGTGAAGTAATATATTAAAGAATTGTTGAGGATAATACTAGCTATTTTTAAACGTTGAGGCATTAAAAAACATTTTCATGCACTCATATGGAATATGCATAAGCAATTTAGTGTTGGATGATCTTTGTCTAAATGATGAAGGTGGGTAGAGGGAGAGAGAGAGAGAGAGAGCTGGAGACAAGGAATGTGAGAAAAGAGTTGCTGATAACTCTGGGTAATGTAAAAGCTGGAGCATTCTCAGTTCTGGGAAGAGTATGTGTGCCCCCCCAAATAATAACATTTATTTAAAAAAAAAAAAAAAGAGCAGGAAACGCTTGTGTGGTTCAGCCAGTGAAGCGTCTGACTCTCAATTTTCACTCAGGTCATGATCTCACAGTTCATAGGTTCAAGCCCTGCATTGAGTTCTGTGCTGACAGTGCAGAGCCTGCTAGGAATTCTCTCTCCTTCTCTCTACCCCTACTTGTGCGCTCCCTCTCTCTCTCTCTCTCTCAAAAATAAATAAACTTTAAAAAAAATTTTTTTAGAAAATAGAAAAATAAATAAAAAGAAAGATACCAGGCCAAGAAGAGATTAGTTAGAAAGAAAAAACAAGGTAAATTTGCCTGGGGAAACAACACGTTTCCACTTGTCTGCCACAATCTACTATTTATTGAATGCCAACTCTGTGTGAGCCACTAAGCTAGATGCACTGGGAACATCAACTGACTTCCACAACACTTGGACCAACCACACATTATTAACCACTCTTACGGAGGAAGATATTGTGCCTCTGAGCACCATAGGATTTGTCTAAACTGACACTCTGTGGCTGAGAGGGAGTATGAACCCAGGTTGTCTGACTCTACTGCCTGTAATTTCCCTCCTAATTTAGCAATAGACAGTGGGTATAAAACAAGTTGCTAAAGCCAAGATGATACAGGAAAAAACAATTAGGGATGCTCTTGGAAAAAAAATCAGAAGAAAAAATTCACCTGCATCAGAGATGAGATGGACAATAATCCCAAAATAGTTCCATCTCGGCTGCCTTGCTTTTGTGCGCTCATTTCTCGGTGTATATTTGGTGTTATAAAAACCATTGGTGCTCTAATATAGAATTAATGAGATTGAAATGATGAAGCATGTAAACAAAAAGTGATGGTTTTAATTTTAACACTAGCATGTGAAAAAATCTATAAAAGATAAAACAAAGTGACAGGTTTTTTAAGACCGAGCTTCTACAATAAGCGAAAGAAAAAATTAATTTCATGTTCTATTGATTGTAGTTCATCCTTTATGAGCAATCATGTAAATGTAAAATTCTCCCCATTTTCTCCTTTTGCTCCCTATCTTATGATCTCTTAGATTGATTTTATGATCACTTTCTAATTGCTGGTTTTCTTTAATTGACTAATGAAAAAACTAGTTCAACTCGGGCTTGCAGTGAATTTCTTTAAAATTAGAACTCTCTTCCTTTGGCAATGACACTGTGTCAATTCAGACTCCTGAATTTTTCAGTTGTTGGCCAAGTAAGTATTTGCTTTGTAATCTTTGTCAATAGCAGAGCTCTTAACTTTCGATTAAAAAAAAAATCTCCGACATGTTCCAAAGCATTTCCATAGAACAATTATTTGCTTGTGGGATATTTCCAAGACCCCTGTGTGGTATACCGCATTTGCCTTCTATTGTATATTTTCTCATTTTTCCATTCAAAATATAATTCCCAAGCGAAAATCTTGATCTTCACCATTATAAGAACTTGAAGCTACAGTTTGACTGATTGTGCTTTTACAGTATCTGAAGAGAAAAAAACCAGAAATAGAAATTTGGCTTCCTATTTCCCAGACCAGGGATTTCCATACTTCAAGAAAACCCTTTTACTTATTTGCTAGAATAGCTGACCAGCACTTCGGAAAGTATAAATTATCAAAAAGACTTCTAGGACAAGGTCTTGCAGCCTAAATCAAACCTCTCTATCCCCGTTTGGCTGGATTGAATTTAAGAGGTCTCTCCTCCCCAATGTTCTTGGGAATACTGAATACAGACTTGGCTAGATATATGCCCTTCAGAGAGTATTCAGACCTCAGCTTAAAATGAGATATACTATGTGTTGTTACTGCTCTCTGAAAGTCTTAGGTAATAAAAGCAATGGTCTCTTAGTGCCTGATATGTGGAGACAGGGTGGGGCTGGGGGCAAGCAAGACCTCACATCATCTTCCAAACAATGAGGGTGGAGATCTTTGGGGATCACCACACCTGGGAAGAAAATATACTAACTCTGTGGTTGCAGTTCAGATACAGAGAATGGCTGAACTCACCCACAAGCCAGAAGAGCAATGCAGCTCCAAAGGGGATGTGATGTAGTCAAAGAGTTGGCACACCCTGAACTAAACTTCAGGGTACATAGAGGTTGTTGAATAGTGAACATTTTGGTCATCTTTCTGATGTGAGTGTTTCTTTTTTTTTTTTTTAATTTATTTATTTATTTTTGAGAGAGAGAGAGAGAGAGAGAGAGAGAGAACAAGCAGGGAAGGGGCAGAGAGGCAGAGGGAGACAGAGAAGCAGAGGAGGCTCCAAGCTATGTGCTGTTAGCACAGAGCCCAACGCAGGGCTTGAACTCACAAACTGTGGGATCATGACCTGAGCCAAAGGCAGACCCTTAACTGACCGAGCCATCCAGGCACCCCCAATGTGAATGTTTCTTAAATCAGTATCTTACTGTGAAAGCACCAGATGCTACTCTTGTGTTGAGGTAGATGCCTTGTTTCTAAGCGCTCTGTGAGGACAACTACCAAGGGTTCACAGTGTGATCAACTACCAGTGACTCTGCTGGAGGCCGTCATGGTGGCCATGACCACACCGGTAAGGGCAATGCCCAGGACGAAGAGATCTTCCATTCAAAATTGGAAAGATGATTCATCAAGGACTTTGCAATTGCTATAAAAATTCAGGGCCTTTATATGTATCAGGAATTCACTGAGACAGGAATTTGTTCATAAGACACTGGGGTCTTTTACAAATTTCCTAACCACATGCTTTTATAACATAAAGACTATGCACTAAGCAAAGAAGAGTAAAAGATAAAGAACCTAATTCAAGGTCAGTATCAAGGATAGCAGTTGTTGGAAATAAAGGTGACACTTAGCTCTAATTCTCCTGGGAATTAGAAGGAAAAAAAAAAAGATACATATAGGGTGTCACAAGATTTATGTTAACCACAAAGTAAGGATGATAACAAAGAAAGAGTAACAGTTTAGTAAGCATGCATGTTTCTCTAACACTTAATTCCAGGTGTACTTTAATGCATGGCAAGTAAGGAGCTTTGACTTTCATAAATGGCTTTCTAAGATATGAGAGAAACAACTAATTTTTGAGAAGCTGTATCTGCTGGGAACAGAGGGATTAAGAGTTATCTGGTTGAAAATTGGAGGACAAACTACATGCCCTTTATCTAATTTCCAGCTAGTTAACTTTGCAATTCTGATAACAAAATACAATCGGTATATATTTTATGGCATAATCATAAGATTTATTTTATTCTGATTAATCAAATAGTATGTCAATCAGAGGTCTAAGTTTTAATAATTCAGAGTTCATGATTTCTGTATGAGTATTTTTCTTTTTTTTTTTTTAACCTTTATTTATTTTTGCGAGAGACAGAGATGGGATGCAAGTGGGTTAGGGGCAGAGAGAGAGAGAGGGAGACACAGAATCCGAAGCAGGTTCCAGGCTCTGAGCTGTCAGCACAGAGCCCAACGTGGGGCTTGAACTCATGAGCTGTGAGATCATGACCTGAGCCGAAGTCGGTCGCTCAACCGACTGAGCCAGCCATCCAGGTGCCCCTGTATGAGTATTTTTCAATAAATCATATGAATGTCACTAGCCCAAACTTAATTTTATATATTTTGATGCTGGTATGTGTATATGTTTATACTGGCATGAATCTTGAAAGACGGATAAATGAAGTTTTCAAAAGGCAGATAGGTACAGATGAAAAAAAGAAGTGATTGAATGAAATAACACTGCACAATGGCCTACTTTAACTTCTGATGCTAGTAAATAAAATATATTTGACATATCTGGGAAATGAGCCAGATGAAAAATATTGAATATATTTTCAAGTAGTTTTTCCTTTTTTTAAAGGTTAGCTTAAGGCTTATAACCAAACATCAAGACAAAATAGAAAAAATCAATCAATCATACGGATGCTGTGTCTCCAGAATGCAAAGCATCTGGTCATGGCTAAATGACCAATTTCCACATTTCCTCTCTCCTTAAACATGTTACTCAATATCTGAAATCATGCAGATAGGGCTGGAGTGATAAATTCCATAGGACTGAAACATAATCACAAGAGAGAAGAGATAATGTCTGCAAAAACATTTTTTTGTTTTGTTTTGTTTTATTATTTATTTTTGAAAGAGAAAGAGAGAGAAGGGGGGTGTAGGGGCAGAGAGAGAGAGGGAGACAGAGGCTCTGTGCTGGCAGCAGTGAGCCCATGCGGAGCTCGAACTCACCAACCGTGAGATCATGACTCGAGCTGAAGTGGACGCTCAACTGACTGGGCTACCCAGGCGCCACTGTGAAACATTTTGTAAATTGTGAACAACCACATAGGTAAAGATTAACGATGCTCTTTGCATTAACTATGAACGGGAATAGAAGATAGACAGAGTTTTATTGGCAGCTTTCTAATAGATTCCATTCCTCTGTTCGGTCCTTACCAGCTGGCCCCATGAAAACAAGAACAAAGAAAAAAGCTGAAGGCAAGATTGTGAGGCTCTTCCTGCCTTATAGGACCCCTGAATTTCTATAACGGCAACTTTGGAAACACATTTCCTTTATGCTATGCTTATCGAACGATTTTTGAGCACAGGGGTTCAAAGCCTGAGGTTTGGAGTCAAGCAGAACGGAATTTGTGTCTCATCAAAAGTGAGACCTAGGACAGGCTACTTAACCTCTCCAAGCCTTGCCTCTGCAGCTGTAAAATGTGGAGGCTCAGTGTTACTGTGTATTCTCCTCAGGGTGCGGGGCTAGTGCTTCCAGCTGTGAATGCTACTCTTCAGTAGTGAAGTGCAGCTCTACCAGGCCCTTAGCACCTCGGCAGCACAGGAGATCCTGTTATCCACACAATAACGATTACATTGTTTGCAAAACTAGGGGCAATAACTCTATTCAATGCATTTGTTGTGCCTTAAAATATAGCAAATCAAGCAGTAGATGATCAATTTTATATTCAAGGAAATAAAATATTCAAGGAAAATATTCCTGTTCTGCTTTAAAGCCCATATCTCCAACCTGTCAGAGCAAATCACAGCAGAGTATAAGGAGTTTTGAAGGGAGCAAACCTACACGTCTAGTCCCTTGAAAGTGTCCACCTACAAGAGAGCAAATCCTCCGTGTTCTGGGAATTCCCTCCCTCATTCTGTCAGTGTGGCTGTGCGTTCCTCTGCCAGCCGTCTTTTCTGTTCCTCAGCGCTCAGGCTCTTGACCGCTCCTACTGACATCACTCAGTGTTCCCGCCACATACACCTCGACTGCAACTCACAAACCACACACCACCCATGAGTATGGTTACTCTCAGGGTAGCCCTGATGCATGTTCTTGGTCCCTGCCGCGCTCCTGAAGGCTTCCGGTGGGAGAGGGAGAAGGCTTCCGGTGGGGACAAATCTCTACTTTGTCCTTTGTGGACTTCATACGAGGTAAGAAATACTTAATGATACTTGAAGGCATTGCGTTTGGATTACTTCACTCATATCCCAGCTTCCCGAACACTGCTAAGTGACTATTCTCTCCATACTCATATGACTTGGAGTAATTCTGGGCCTCTTCTAAAGAAAGTAGGCATCCTCCAAGATAACTTGCAGTCTTGAATGTGCACCTAGCTTTTCCCTCAATTTTAATGCAAGTGTTTCAGGGAAGGTGACAGGTAGATAGCAAGGCAAATAGAGTGCATAAATATAGACCTAGATCTAGAGCTGTACAGTTGTGGATTATGGCTATTGATTCTAACCGCAGTTATGGCTAAAGAAAGAGCTTAGATTGTTTGCCGTCTTGCCAGTTACAGGCTAGGTCAGGGTGAAGAAGGCTGCTGTGTAGATCAAGTGAGGGCCTTAGTGGCCTCCTCAACATGGTGCTGACATCATTCTCTAAATGTCAGCACAGAAAGTTAATTTTTGTAGCCCAAGCAGTTCTCTAGACTGACAATAAACTGGGTTTACTGTGTGCAATGTTGACCTATTACTCTAACCAGATAAACCTTGGAAATAAGATGGATTGGCCACATGTAGCAGGCAAATGAGTGATACATGAAGCTGCATGGTGAGGAAATCACTAAAATATTTGCCACAAAAATGTTTATATTGAGCCAATATAGCCTGTTGTAATTTACCATTGTGCTCTAAGGATATTTGTATCTCAAGGACATGTTGGTTCAGCATGGAACAGTTCTGATGGGCCATTTTAGCTCCAGGACACTTCGTGCAGTGGGTATCACAGCTCAACACCTTCCTCTGCTTCATCTGCCTCTTGAGTAAACTAGGAGCTGAAAGGGCGGGCCTAAGCCGGTCTACTCCATCTTGTTCTGTGTCCTTCACCTAGACCACGCCTCCTCCCCTTGAGTAACCTCCCGCTCACCCATTCAAACTTCCTGATCAAAACACGCCTCTTCCCCAGCCAATCGGCCGAGGCCACGCCCCTTCCCCAGCCAATCGGCTGCCCCTAGACCCCTATAAAACCTTTGTGCTTTTGAAACTCGCTCTCTCTCCCTGGTATCTCACCGCTGCGTCAGTGCAGGTAGGGGATTGAGCTCGAACTAGCTCAAATAAAGGCTCTTTTGCTTTTGCATCGGACTCGGCTCCCTGGTGGTCTTTGGGGATCACGAATTCTGGGCATAACAGAGCTGCCCGCTCTATATCCCATTGGGTTTTCATATATACCTGTCTTTGTTGCTGTAGTCAATATGTATCCATCTTTTTTCCCTTTACTTTAACATTTTGTTCACTTGAAAACATCCCTTAAAACACAAAACATCCACACTCATCACTCAAAGCTGTGGCTTTTACCACAGCTTTCATCATGGAGTTTAAGAATGGATTATGACTGCACTAGTTATCCTGATTAGTGGAACTATTTCCATTTTAAATAGACTTGGAGCCTCTTAACTTGGTGTGCAAATCTGAGGAAAAACATTTGTGTATTTTTCCATTTTCATTGGGAAATGAGAGCATGTTGGAAATAGGCCCATGGCAATGGCTACCTATAAAGAATCAATCAATCGCGTCAATCGAATTATCGATGGAATAAAAGGATTCTGAAAACCAAAGGAAGCAGAGATATTTACTTAAGGTCAGGAAGGCACATTTGTTGTAGAGCTGAGAATAGAATACTACCTAACTCACTGGCCAGAGTCCTATATAATACATCCGTCTGGTCAATATTTCTTATCTTGCCACGAAGGGCAGTAGACAAACCTCTTAAATGTAACAAATGTGAGTCCTGGTGCCTTGATTGTTTACTTGAATTACTCCCATCCTTAAAATCTCCTTGTCAATCCATTCTCAGGAGTACTGCAGTCTTAAGGTTTTTGTTATTTAAAAAATATGTATCTATAAATGTATGGAGTTTAATGAAATAAAGACAGGCAGACTTCATTTTACAAATAGTGACATGTATAAAATTTTATGCAATTTCTATCTTACTTCCAAGGCATATTTCAAATACTGAGCAATTCTCATTACTTTTTCTTCAAAATACCCAAATTAATTATTCTGTCTTCCATAATCCCATAACTCTTATTTTTATTTTAATTATCTGTGTATTTATCAAGTTTCTTTGAATGTGGGTAATTTTTCTTATTCATATTTAAATTCCTAGTTCTTAGTAGTTTCTTGGTGTAAGTATGACTTTAAATTTTTTTTTAATGTTTATTTATTTTTGACAGAGAGAGAGAGAGAGAGAGAGTGAGCATGAACAGGGGAGAGGCAGAGAGAGAGGGAGACACAGAATCCAAAGCAGGCTCCAGGCTCTGAGCTGTCAGCACAGAGCCTGACGCGGGGCTGGAACTCACAGACCTGAGATCATGACGTGAGCCGAAGTCAGACGCTCAACCAACTGAGCCACCCAGGCACCCCTAGTATGACTTTAATAAAAGCTAAGAGAAACAATGCTTACATACACTTTGAATATTTTTATTCTAGCTTCTATTATATTTCCAAGAAGCATCATAGCCAAAAGTAATGGAAACCCAGTGATACAGTGCATAAAGAATAGCACACTGGGGACTTTTCCAGTATTCCCTTCATATGGCATTTGCTATTGTAATTGCATATCAGGGAAGGAAAATCCCTTGGCCCTTCCAGTGGTAGGGTACAAGGAGGTGGGGAGGAGGAAAAGGATAGAGAGAGAAGCCTCTATGCTTTCATTATTTCTTAATATTAGTCTTTTATTAATTTGCTCCTCATTGTTTTCCTGGGAATACAAAAAGTATTATAGGGTTCAGAGGAAACGATGAAATTGAGGGACAGCAGGGCACCTGGATGGCTCAGTCAGTTAAGCATCTGCCCTCGGCTCAGATCATAATCTCGCAGTTTATGAGTTCTAGCCCCACATCGGGGTCTGCACTGATGGTGCAGAGCCTGCTTGGGATTTTCTCTCTCTGCCCTTCTCTCTCTTTCTCTCTCTCTCCGCCACCCCCTGCCCCTCTCTCTCTTTTTCTCAAAATAAATAAATAAACTTAAGAAAAAAAAAAAAAGAAATGGAGGGAGTAGAAAGGGCTTCACATGGTTACTAAACCATGCATTGAGAGATGGTTACTAAAATTTCAGGATTGAGACTCACCAGTAGGGTTAAAGTTTGCTTAACTCACTTCCAAGATTTGCAGGGCAAATCCAGACCACATGGACACCCCTGGCTGGTTCCTGGTGCTTCTACAGGGTTGAGAGGGCTGTTAACGTGGAGATAAATTATGACTCATGTCTGATGAGTGAGCTGGAATAGGTAGTCAGTATCTAGCAGCAGATCTGAGGGGTGAAATCAGAGCTGAGGCAGGGGACAAACCAAGAGGTTAAAAGCAGATTGCCAGCTTGAGTTACAAAGAAGAGAATAATTTGGAGCAAAGGAACCTGAAAGTGCATAAAGTTGGAAGAATACTTTATTAAAAATGCATGGGGGAGAGGTAGACTTTACATATATGTGATTAATGTGTATAGATATGTACATGTGAGTGTATATGTTAGGGCATGTTAAAAATGATTAAAGAGACAATTTTAAGTTTCATAAAAAGGATATTTTTACTTAATTCTTCAGGAAGTGGGCAGGCTCCATTCCCAAGGGTTCAGGTAACTGTAGAATGGGGTGGGAGGCCAAAAGCTTTTATGGGATAAGGAATAAGGATCAGAAGAGAAAAATGGAAAATGAGGAACAGAAGTGAGTAAAAAGCCGGAGTTGGCTTGGCATTTGGGGATTCGCTGACTGGCTGGCTGTCCCATGTTTCTGGTCCCATGTTTCTGTCCCATGTTTTTGGTGTCTACAGGGACACCAAAGTTACCTGAGTTTCTGTTTGCTGCTGTGCCACTTCCGGCAGGAGTGGCTCTATCATGAGCCTCGAAAGTTATTATTTTTTTTTTCAACGTTTATTTATTTTTGGGACAGAGAGAGACAGAGCATGAACGGGGGAAGGGCAGAGAGAGAGGGAGACACAGAATCGGAAACAGGCTCCAGGCTCCGAGCCATCAGCCCAGAGCCCGACGCGGGGCTCGAACTCACGGACCGCGAGATCGTGACCTGGCTGAAGTCGGACGCTTAACCGACTGCGCCACCCAGGCGCCCCTCGAAGTTATTTCAACCCTTCTTTGTGAAGGCTTTCCTGACTCCCCAGGCAATCCTTTGCTCCTTAGCAGTGCTCCCATTATGCTCTGACTAAACCACATGAAAATCATTTTCTTACTGTTTTCTTGCCTCTCTCTTACCCTGTGAGGTTTTGTTTTGTTTGTTTTTTGGTTTGTTTTTTTTGTTTTTTGGTTTTTGGTTTTCTTTGAGGAAAAACCTGTGCATTTCATCTCTGCATCCACAGTCTTAGCATCATTCCTAGTATGTGGGAAATTCAGGAACAACATGTCATACAGTATCAACTGTCAACAGAGGTTGACAGTTTCAGAGCACAGTTGAAGGGTCTATTTTTTTTCCTGTATTCAAAATTATAATTCACATAGTTGGGGCATTTAGGAGATCTTACAGGTTCAGAAAATGGTTGTTCCAAAATCTGAGGCTGTGGAGAAGAATGAGTAGTCCCAGCTACCACGTGTGCATATCTGTGACCCCAGAGCAACATCCCCATGCTCTTTGTATTTTATAAGGAATCAAGAATTATAGATTACAGTGCTGGCTCTGTCACTAGGTAATGAAACCTAGGTAATGAAATTTGATCGGTCATGAAACCTTAATCTCGAAGGTTTTCCCCAGCTCCGAAGTTATTTGCTGAGGCAATTTGTGCTTCTGCTATGACAGAATATGTGATTCAGGCCAGCTTTCCCACTGAGGAGATCTATGAAGACTGAATAAGCCTTAAAAAAAAAATAGCTGTTTGAAAAAAAAAAAAAGGACAATAACAAAGGCAGTTAGGATGTGAGGGTATAAGATCCTGAAAAGAAGGAAGGCACATTGATTTGCCTGATATCCTCCACCACTTTCCCTTCCTAGGTGTTTGCTGGTTCACGAGCAGTACAACAGTCAGACTGAGCAGAAACCAGTCATTTTGGGCATTAAGCTTTTGGCAGCCATAAGTTCGGGGGTTAAAGAAAGCAGTCAGGACTTGAGAGAAGGTCCTCAAGAAAAGATAACCTCAAAGAAGTGAACTTGACATTTTGCAGTACATTTTTCCTCAAGGTATTTGCTTCATTTTGAGCTGCAAGGGACAAGAGTGGATAATTAGATAATACAACTGAATAATAGTAAAAAATATGACATATCATCATTTATATGATGCAGCTAAAGCTATACTTCGAGGAAAATTTATGTCCTTAAATGTGTATATTAGAAAAGAGAAATATCTGAAAATTATGTAACTGTTCATCTCAAGCAGTTAGGAAAAGAATATCAAATTAAATGTGAAGAAAGTAAAAGAAAATGATACAGATAAAAATAGAATTAACTGAAATAGAAACGAGTATATAACTGAAAAAAAAGATCAAACCCAGAGATGGTCCTTGAAAAGAATAATAAAATGAGTAAACCCCAGTAAAACAGGTTCAGAAAAAATGAGAGAGTAGGAACAAATTATAAATATCAGTAATAAAAGTAGCATATAATTATAAATCTTATGTACACTAAAGTATTAGATTATACTATTAATATATGGCAATAGATTTGAAATTTAGTTTCTTGAAAAACATAAATATCAAAACTGACACAAGAAATTATATAATAGTATACAGTATATATATGTATATATATAATATATATATACATATATATATATGCATACAGTATATATATGTCATATACACATGAAGTCCCTAATCTAAAACCTTCCAACAACAAGAAAAAGGTCCTGGTCCAGATAGCATCTGTAGCAAATGATTTATCACACAGACAAATAAACAGAATTTACCAGAATAGAGAACTACATATGGTAACTTATGACAACAGTGACAGTCAAGTTCAATGGGGATAAAATAGTCTTTTCAATAAATAGTACAGGGTTAACTGAGTATCCATATTGTAAAATTACAATCTTGATCTCTACCTCATATCACAAAAATATCATTTCCCAGTGGCTTAAAGAACAAATGTAAACACTAAAGCAGTACAATTTCTGGAAGAAAAAAAGAACACCTTGATTTTGAGATAAGCAAAGTTTTCTTAGAGCACAGTAAGCACAAAGTCTAAAGAGAAAGATTGATCAATTTAATGTTATTAAAATCAAGTTCACCTGTTCATCAAAAGACATAATTAAGAGGATGAAATGGGAACTTATAGAATGGGAGAAGGTATTTGTAATAGGTACACCCTAAAAAGGCTCTGTGTCTGAAATATAAAAGAAGTCCTATAGATCAATAAGAAAAAAATAGACAATTTCAAAAGAGATTTTAGACTTCTCACACACCTGATGGTGTGAATATTGGCATAATTACTTTGGGAAATTATTGCCATCAATTAAATATATATACATATTTACATATATAATATAAATATATATGTATAAAATTATATAGATAGATAGATAGACAGATATAGATATAACCTATGACTCTGCAACTCCACTCCTTGTGCAATGTGCTCCAAAAAAACCCAAAGAGACATGAGCAAGCAGGCTCATAGTTGCATTAGTTGTGTTCGCCAACGTCTAGAAACAACTCCATTTCCATCAAAAGCAAAAGAAGTGTAAAATATTCAAATAATGGAATATTCTACAGCAATGATAATGAATAACTTACTGCTGTATAAGCAACGTTAAAGTCTCCCTAACATAACATCAAGCAAAAGAAGACACCAAAAAGACACTATGGAATTCCAATTATACATTCAAAAACAGGCAAAACTAATCCACGTAATAAAAGTCAACAGTAATGGTTTCCTTTGGTGGGGAAGGGATTACTGGGGCAGATGATGATGGAGGCTAGAGGCTGGAAGCAGTCAGCGATGCTTTATTCATTGATTTATTGTACTTATTCACGGATTTAGTAAGCTTATGATTGGGCATGTTTTTCTATATAAATGTTATATTTCACTTTTAAAAAATTATATTAAAGAATGATTTCATATTGTTTTTCTATTTAGCAGTATGCACAATCAAACTCAAGAAGTTCAGAACAGAAGGATGAGGGAAGCAAATTGGTATTCAGCTTCAGAAAGCAGCAGAAGGCTCTAGGCCTGATCAAGTGGAAGTCCAGGCTTTGCATGGTTTATGCCAACGTGAATTTGAGCAAGTGGAGAGACAGCAGTCAGGCAGGCCACACAGATGGGTATCCAGTATAGAGGGAGTATAAGGCTATATTTTGAGGTCATGAGAGTTCACCCCTTCCACCCTGGTAAATCTTATTTCCTAACAACCAGTTACAATCCCTAAAAGTTCATACCAGAAGTCAAGATAGCAGTTATAAAATGTGGGGTCTGAGGATTCAACTATAGAGAACAAACTAATGGTTACCAGACTGGTGGTGGGGGGGGGTAGGTAGGGGAATGGCTTAAGTAGGCAATGGGGATTAAGGAGGGCACTTGCAGTGATGAGCACTGGGTGATATATGAAAGTATTGAATCACTATATTGCACAGCCAAAAACTAACATTATACTGTATTTTAACTAACTGCAATTTAAGTAAAAACTTTTTAAAAATGTGGGTCTAAGGTTTCCAGTAGAATTTTCTGATTTTGTTTGTTCTTTTATTTGCATGAGTATCTTTGAAGGCTCTGCCATTCTAAAGACTATGCTTCTCTTTTGCAAGGATAATCCACAAGTAAAAAAAAATACTTTTCAGAGAGTAAGACTTAATAATTTCTTAAATTAGTGTTTCTTGGCTCTTGAGATCCAGCTACATATTCTCCAAGAACCAGAAGGAAAATTTTCACCTATGAAATGATTGTCTCCAGAAGGCTACAGCTAACATAAAAGTAAGCTACCCAAATACTATTCTCTTAACTGTTATAACTCTTCCTTCCTATTATCATGTTAGCCTAGGTGAAGGGTCAGCAAAATGTTGTCCCAGGAATAAATTCTGGCTAGCATCAGTTTTTGTAAATAAAGCTTTATTGAACAACAACCATGCCTATTTGTTTACATGTCATCTGCGGTACTTTTAAGGTACAGTGGCAGAATTGAATATTTGAGACAGAGACCATTTTAAGGCCACATCCATTTTGGATGCCAAAAAAGGATTTTTCCCACTGTCCTTCAAAGCAATCTGTACATGTTGGTGTGTCCACCTGTAGAAGAGAAACGTGTTCACCCGCCTTTTGGATGCCAATCATTCTGTTAGAGGAGGTCCCACTGCCCAGGTAACTCAGACCTCCCCCAAATTGTTACTATATTTATCTGGTCCTCTACAGAACAGATTTGCCAACCACTGACTTAGACTTATGGATTCGCTTTTTATCGCAGGAGAAAGAATAGTCCCATGAGAATAAAACTCAAAATATAAAGTTTTTGTTAATGCCAGCATCAATTAAGTTGAGATGGAGAGCTATCAGAAAAGTCTAGACCAAGAAAACAGCACAGCAACAGGCTCTGTGCATGTGCAGAGCAAGCAAATCAAGCAACCATTCTTGATTTGGGAAGAATGGTGGTTCCTCCATAGATTGGGAAAAAAAAGTACTCTTAGAAAGAAGTGTTTCATAGAGTATGGGTTTCTTCTTGCCCTAAATGTTGTATTGAACATGACACTAAATGCAATGTATGAGCCTTAACTGAATATTGGATTTAAAAAATAATAATAAAAAAGGTAAAGAATGTTATTGAGGTTAATGTGGAAATGTTGATATGGGCTATAAACTACATAATAATATGAAATCAATGTTAAATTTACCAAGTTGATCACTGTTCTGCAGTTTGATAGGAGAATGGCCTTGTTCTTAGAGGATATGTGTTGACATATAGAGGGCACCAGCGTGGTTCAGTAGGTTAAGCATCTGATTCTTAATTTCGGCTCAGGTCATGATCTCATGGTTCGTGAGACTGAGCCCCGAGTAGGGCTTGGGATTCTCTCTCTCCCTCTCTCTTTGCCCCTCCCTCCTCTCTCTCTCAAAATAAATAAATAAAAATTAAAAAATAAGAAATATAGAGGACTTAAGGTTCATGATGATCTGCAGCTGACATTAAAATGGATCATCAAATAATCAGAGTGAGAGAGAGAAAATGAATGTGACAAAATGCTAACAATTAGTGAATCCAAGTAAATGACATATGGGTGTTGATTGTACTATTCTTGCAAATTTTCTGTAGGTTTGACATTTTTCAAAATAGATTGTCAGAGGAAAATCTAAAAACAGATATTGAAAGATAACGCCAATATTTGGGAAAAGAGTGAAGGAGAGAATACAAAAAAAAAACCCTAATTTTTTTTTACTGAGAAGCTAAATTTGTCAGTAACAAATTTACTTAGGTACTCACGTGTGATTATATTTATATTTCTCTTTTTTTTTTTTTTTTGCCCTGTTTTATCTCAGGCCTCAGTGTATCCCCAATTGCTTCATTTGATTTCTTGAACACAAGAAAAAATTACATTAAATATTTTCCCCAGGAAAACATTCTACATGTCGCACATGAATCTGCCTAAAGTACACATTATAAGCATATCCCTCAGATAAACATTTCTTCTAGTTAAAATCCTGTTTTAAAATCTTCCGAGGTATGTGTCACATTATATGACACACAAAAAAAGATATACACACCAGGTCCAAAGGAATCTTCAACACATGTCCCTCATTGCTTCTCAGAAATATAGTGCCATGTAACCTTGGGAGAGTGACACATTTACAGATGACAGTAGAGAATTACCAAGGGGAATACAGCTACGTCTGGCATCATAATATATGTTGTTGCCAACTGCTGACAGATATTCCACATGGGGTTTAGATACTGCGACTTTGGCATGAATCTTAAAGCGTATTTGAAAGCCTATAGCTCTGAGGAAAAAAAGGACTTTTCCCACTGTCCTTCAAAGCAATCAGTACATGTTGGTGTGTCCACCTGTAGAAGAGAAATGTGTTCAGCCGCCTCTTGGATGCCAATCATTCTGTTAGAGGAAGTCCACTGCTCAGGTAACTCAGACCTCACCCAAGTTGTTAAAGATAAAACAGTGCTGGTCTCTGGTTGCCAAACTTCCACCTGATTTAAAAAGCTCGGCAGCTCCATCTAGGTTCTGAAATTGAATTCGGTTCTCCTTTGCAGAAGGCAGTTGGCTTGACTGACTTGGAAAATGAATCTTCCTATACTCGAGTTCTAACTTTCACTTTTTAACAAATTCCAGGGCTTTTCAGAAGACACCACTTTTCCTTAGAGTTAACGGTTGGAGCAGGGCTACCCAATAGCATTTATATAGGAGGTCAAGATGAATTGTTATTGGAGGAAGAGGACTGAGGGCAGAGGAGTTTTAAGCAGAACTGAGTGTGTAGTAAAAGCTCTGTGCATACCTAATAAGGCTACAATTGATAGGTTACTTAAACAAGGGAGGCAATATATCAGAAAGACAAATTCTGCCCTGTCCCATGGTATGATCACAGCATGGGCAAATGGAGCCATGGAGTCATAACATTAAACTATCACCATGATAAAAAAAATCAATGGTGTTGTGTTACTTTGCAATTCCTGTTCATGCTCTAAATGTGAAATGATCAATAATCCTAATGACAAACATTATTTTGATGAAGGGGTGAGCAATGTGTATCCTTTCTGAGTTAAAATAATAAGAACATTTCAAGAAAATTTACTTCTTTTTAGGACAAAGGAAATAATATTTTATCTTAAATATGAAGTTTGTGGCTTTGTTTTAAACCTCTTGAAATTATCTAAGGTCCCAAATGCTTGTAGATAGAACAATAATAAAAGATGTCATCTAAACTCCTACTCACTTGCCAGTTCCACTGTGGGAAGAATAAAGCATAACATTTTGTGG
This sequence comes from Herpailurus yagouaroundi, assembly GCF_014898765.1. NCBI lineage: Eukaryota > Metazoa > Chordata > Mammalia > Carnivora > Felidae > Herpailurus > Herpailurus yagouaroundi. The sequence goes on from NW_024412429.1 coordinate 21,614,840, forward strand.
GGTGGAGGGTGGGCACTCAGAGCTAATTCAAATGAGCCAAAAAATTATGTGGCTTCTTCAAAGTCAGCATAGATGTCAGAATAACAGAATACCACTCTTGTTGAAGACTCAGTAAGTCAGGTCGTGGGCACTAATTAGGAGAAAGTCATAGAATATCATCATTTAAGTTTTCTTCCCATCTTCTTCAGTCATAATATCTAAGATCAAACACTCCTTACCTCCCTATGCCCCTTCTTTTTTAAAAGAGCTTTCAAATTGTAGATACTGTTTTTGACTTATAAGGATAAGCAATGAGATTAGGAAATTAGTCTGATAGTCTTGGGAATGCACAAAAAGTAAGATATAAGTGAAGTCATTGTTTGTTCTTCCAAAACGAATCCTTGAGAATAATTATCACCTCATTCAAAGAAATAAATTTGAAATTGTAAAACCTCCATTAGAATCCATCTATATCTGAATGGCAGACTTTGTCAGTATCCAGTGAAAGAATATACAGACCAAAGTGTATTTAGAATGGCTTGCCCTGGATAAATCTCTACCCCAAGTTAATTGTCCTCATAATTGGAGAGGAAATGAGAACTACAAAAAAAAAAGCAAGACTCCTGGGGTGGGCTGAGTGGCCGACTTCCTTAACAAAATAGTCTCTATTTTGTTTAAAATTCTAGCTCAAGTGTTGTATGGAAACCAATTTGACAATAAATTTCATATATAAATAAAAATAAAATAAAATAAAATAAAATTCTAGCTCAAGGCAATGGCTTGATTTTGATGATTTACCACATCAATAGCCTTGACCACAAAATTCACCTCATTCACGAGGTTCACACCCCATTCACAGAACCCTGTCCAGTCTAGCCTCTACAGAGCCTTATAGAGTAGGCACTGTACCCGTGGCATGTTCAGAGAAATTATGGAAGGTCAGAAGGAGGCAGTGCATGTGTGACTGCATAAGGAAATAAATGCTGAGTTGATGTGTAATACAATGACTTATGATAAGAATCTGTGCACTGTATAGACATTTGTGAGGGGGATCAATTGCATGTGGTATATAAAAAATACATATATTGTGTCTAGACTTCAGAAAAAACAAGCTTAGAAAGCTGTGTCTATCATTGCTGTCAGCTCAGAGAATGCCTGGAGCAGAACTGAATAAGAATTTTCATGAACTCCCATCATGAAAAATTTGGTTTGCATGACTAACTTGTCTCACTAGGTCAGATCACTGCTCTTTGAAAGGGCAGGCCTACGCTGGCCGACTCCATCTTGTTCTGTGTCCTTCACCTTGACCACGCCTCCTCCCCTTGAGTAACCTCCCGCTCACCTGCCTAACAGGACTCGCACCCTTCCCCAGCCAATCGGCTGAGGCCACAGCCATTACCTCACCAACTGCCCCTAGGCCCCAATAAAACCTTTGTCCTTTTGAAACTCGCTCTCTCTCTCCGGCATCTCACCGCTGCATCGGTGCAGGTAGGGGATTGAGCTAGAGCTAGCTCGAATAAAGGCTCTTTTGCTTTTACATTGGACTCGGCTCCCTGGCGGTCTTTGGGGATCATGAATTCTGGGCATAACATTTGACTTCTGAAGGAGGTACCATATGCACCAAGCTCCAAATGGGGGATAGGGAGTGATGAGGTTTTGGGGTGATAGTGGGGTTTGCAGGGTCTGGAGCCCGATGGCCTAGAAAGAATTCTTCAAGACATATTTGGTACAAAAAGGTGATTTTATTAAAGCACAGGGACAGGACCCATGGGCAGGAAGAGCTGCCCCTGGGAACATGAGGGAAGACTGGTTATATACTATGGGAGGTAAAGTCCAGGAGAAGTTTCCACAGAGATTTTCATATGCTAAAGAAGACTCACAGGATACTAGAGGCCTAGCTATTGTCAAGCTAAGGTAGTTTTTCCCTCTAGCAAAGCATTAGTCTCAAGACAGTAGGGGGCTCCTGGAGAAACCTTTTACTCTGCCAGCCTCAAGTATTTGTCAATGAGCTGCAGGTTATAAGGAAATTCAATTCTCTCTGCAATTTCCTTCTGCCTTTGTTTCCCACATCAGGGAGGCTACCAAAATCAGAGAATGACCAAACACCCTCCCCTACATTCCCATTCACATCTGTGTTTTGGGGTGATTTCCTTTGTTGTTTGTCTCTTTTACAGAGCTTTTTACTCTTTGGGTAGGCTGCTTTCTCATCAGACATGGTGCTGGTATTTTCGTCCAAAGTATTTTATAATAGTCTTCCATAATACTTCTGTGTAGCAATTTGCATTTTTAAGCCAGAGAGTTGTCTGATTTATTTTTCTTTGCTTGGTGTTTTGGGTTTCTTTTGTTTTATTGTCAAACAGCACCTGCACAATATGGTAAGTCTCTTTAGAAAAGCCACAGAATCATCATTTTCTTTTAGAGAACATATAGGTGATTGATCGAATATGGTTTTCTATACAGTTGGGAGCAGCACTGAGAAGATTGAGGAATCCATACCTGAAGCTGCCACCTAATAGCTTTTGGCTGTGACTGATGACTTAACACTCTGAATCTCCTTCACTCTAAATGGTTGTAAATGGTTGGGGGAGAGGAGGAGAGAGACGGCGAGTGAAGAGAAGGTGGCAATTCGTTTCCTGCCTTACTCATTTTCAGGGACTATTGCGGGAATCAAAGAAACTGTGAACGGATTTTGAAAACAAGGGAAGATCCCCAGTCTCACTGCTGGTGCCTACTCCTGCCCTTCCTTTTGATTCTTGGCCTGTCATATAGATAGCTGAAATTCCTCTCAAATTCATAGTGTCAGGCAGAAGGTCTGCAGTTTCTGAGCTGGTCTATGTTCTTATTTGGGGGACTGAAGTGGGACTGGGGGAGGTGACCTACCTTGGGGCACTTCAGGTAGCTCTTGACTGAGGGTGGTGGGCAGAAACTCACCTGGATGTTTAGGTCACACTTTTTTGGTAGCAGAAAGACTTTCCTTCAAGGATGCTCTAGACTTAGGTAGGACCAAGTGACTTATTTCCTGTCTAAGTACAAGTACTTATACTTGTACTCATAAATGCTCATAAATGTCCACAGCCATGTCCCCACTGCATGGAGATATCATTCTGAGAGAAAGGAGCTGACTGCAGAGAGAGTGAATGGGCCAGACTGAGAGAAAGAGTGTCCTGAGAGCAGCATTACCCCTGCTGTTTCAGTTGTTTCACTCTTAAAAAAACAACAACAGATTGACTCAGTTACAGCAGGATGGCCACCCTGTTTGAAGGCCCTGGCAACCACCACACTGTTAATCAAGGAAGCAGACAAACTCATGTTGGGGCAAAAATCTAAATGTTAAGGTTCCCCATTTAGTTATTACCCTGATGGATGCCAGAGGGCAACACTGGTTAACTCGTGTTCGGATGACCCAATATCAGGGACTACTATGTGAAAACCCACAAGATTGGAAGCCATAAAAACCCTAGGTATTCAATGGAACTTACACACAGCCTACTGGCTCGAGTTCAGAGAAAGTGGGACGTATGAACTGGACCCTTAAATCAGCCATGGCAAAACTGTATCAGGAAACTAAATTGCCCTGACCAGATATACTACCCCCAGCTCTTGTCCGAGTACGATGCACACCCCAGACAAAAACAGGAGTCTCCCCATTCAAGATCTTACATGGACTGTCCCTTACACTAGTCAAATTCAAGGGGTACCTGACAGAGCTAGGGAATTTAGAAATACAAAAACAACTATAAGGGCTAGGGAGAACTATATTTGAGATATGCAGATGGGTGACAGACAGGATACCCATTTCCCTAGGAATAACTATACACCCTCACAAACATGGGGATCAGGTTTGGATAAAAGATTGGAAACAGGAACCACTGAAACCTACCTGGAAGAGATCCTATTTAGTTGTGCCGACCATGCCCACGGCCCTCAAGTTTGCAGAATTAACTGCCTGGATCCACCATTCTTGAGTAAAGGCAGCCCATCTGTCATCTGACAACCACTTGAAATGGAAAGTAACTGCTAACCAGAATAATCCTCTACAGATCACCCTTAAGAAAACAATGGATGATAAGCAGCCTGCAGCCAACACCTGAGAACTCTCTGTAACCAGAAGCTTCAGGAAATAACCAAGTGACTTAAATGAACTACAACAAATCATTCTCTCTCAAATTTCATTGTCATCTCCTACCTATTTATCTTTCTATACTTGTTATACTCTTTACTGTAGGGCTTACCCAAGTTACTCCCACAGATTGGCGCCTTAGTCACAAACTCTTGTTAGCTTCTCTCTACTTATTAGTGTCAGGATGTATTATTCTCTTTGGATGTATATGATCTGAGTCGTGATTGATGTCCTTCTCTGCATGTTTGTTCTCTACCTTCCCCTACCCCAGGATGGAATCATTCCCTCCGATGCTGAATCAGCTTTGTCTCCTATCCCTGTTGTGAATATACCTGTTCCTAACATGCTCAAAAGGGATCTTCTCCTCTTACCAACCACCTACTTTTTCCACTTACCACCACCCCTCTTGGAGGAAGGTTCCAGAACGAGTTGCCAAATCTCTGGTGGCTTTACAGGATCGAGTAGACTCCTTAGTTGCTGTAGTCTTATAAAACAGGAGAGGCCCAGACCTGCTAACTGCTGAAAGAGGAGGACTGTGTCTCTTCCTAAATGAGGAATGCTGCTTCCATGTTAACCAATCAAGGATAGTTAGAGACATGGCCCAACAACTAAGGGACCAGATCATTGAATGGAGGCAAGAATTAGCAGACTCATGGAACTTTTGGAGCAACATATGGAATTGGGCATCCTGGCTCCTCCTTCAGCTGGTCCTCTCCTAATGCTTTTCAAAGCCCTCCTGTTTGGTCCTTCTATTATTAATATGCTAACCAGGTTTGTTTCCTCTCACCTAGAAGCTATAAAATTCCAGATGATGCTCCTGTTGGACCATTCTAGCTGTTGCTACTGTCGTTTGGATGGTGAAGAACGCTAGCTGTCACACTCCGCCCTTTGACATCCCTGTCAAGCAGGAAGAAGCCATAACGGTCTTTGCTCCTCCTCCCATGACAGCAAGGGGTTCCCCAGTCCCCACAAACTGATTTTCTCTAAGGCTGCTACAGTAGCTTGAGAATCAAGAGGGGGAAACGAGAAGGGAAGCCAGCAAGAGCAGATAAAGGAGGCCAGCCAGATGTCCAAGGCCAGGTACTGCCCTTGCATGCTTTTGGCTTCTGTAATCTTGCTTGCTTCTTGCATCAGCTGACTGCCCTTGTAGCACAACTGATAGTGCCCCACCTCTGTGCAGCCAATAGAATGTTTCCAAGTACCCAGAAGCAGCCGGGTATAAAAGAAGGCCAGCGCCAGGGCTCGGGGCTCAGGGCTCAGTCTTTGGGCCAGCACCAGTGAGAAATAAACAGTCTTTTCTGATTCCCTAGGTGCGTGTCACCTGTCTCTTCCTGGGTACTGACTATTTGCTGTAACAACCTGAGCCAAAAATCAAGAGTCAGATGCTTACCTGACTGAGCCACCCAGGTGCTCCTAGAGTGATCTTTCTAAGCTAGTCACTTCTCCAATCAAAATGTACCAATGACTTCTCGTCTCACTCAGAATAAATTCCAAAGTCCTTATCATGACCTCTAAGGCTCTCCATAATTTAGCTGCTGATCCTTCTGACCTCATCTCCAATACGTTGTCCCTTACCTACTGCCCTTTATCCATATCAGCCTCTCCGATGTTCCTAGAACACACCAAGCCCCCTCCCACGTTAGGGCTTAAGTTAGCTCCTCCAGGTAAGCTCTCCTCCCAGATAGCTGCATACATTCCTCCCACTTTTCACTTAGGTCTCTGCTCAAATGCCAGCTTCTCAGAGAGTCCTTCACTGCCCGTCCCAACGAAAACAGCATAATTCCAATATCCTGTGCCACCATTTCAACCTCTATCCTCCTTACATTGTTTTATAAGTCTATCCTCCTTACATTGTTTTATTCCATCTACCACATGAAGCATGGACTTGTTTATTGTCTTTCTTCCACTGAAAAATCTGTGAGGGCAGGAACCTCAGCCATTTTGCTCGCTGCTGTGTCATCAGCACATAAAACAGCTCCAGGCACCTAGGAAAACTCTGTGAATGTATTGCATCATGCATATATACACATGGATGAGAAAATCCCTGTCCTCACTTCAGAGGGAAGTCAAACTAAAGGTAACACATCAGTTGTAACACATCCGTCCTTGGGAGGTAGCTCTTGGAGTGGGTAGCATGTGTGATACTAGTCTCAGGACACTCTCTCTCTCTCTCTCTCCAATGCAGACAGTGGCAGTAAGTCTGCCAGCCTACCCAAGTGACAGCAATAACTGTAATAACAACAATCGTAATAGCCAATATCACTGATTGAACACTCATTTTATGCCAGGCACTTTTCAAGTGCTTTGTTTTTGTTAACTTATTTTAATGGCCACAACAACCCTGTGAGAAAGGCCCTGTCATTTTACCTATTTACGATTAGGAAATTAAGTCACAAGTGGGCTAAGCAACTTGCCTGAAGTCACAAAACTACTTAGTTGCATAGCTGGGGTTTCAACAGGCTGGCTCACAAATCTAGATTATTAACCACATTGCCACTGGAGTGCAAATGTTCTTTATCATGACTTATGCTTTGAAACGTAGTTCTGATTGCCTCTTAGTACACACACACACATACACACACACGCGCGCGCACACACACAGAGTATATAATTAAAGCAAAATCTTCACAAAACAATACATGTGCTCTAATGGATTGTGATCAGCAACACAAAAAATACTGCAACAGACCCTGTTTGAAGACCTCTCCATTCCTCATTACAACTACTTCCACCTCTAATCCTGCATTCAAACAAGTCCCAGGGGTGAATTATACTTAAACCCCTATGGGCTCCGACAGAAGGGCCTATTTAGACATCTCAGACTGTAAGGAAAAGGACAAGTCTGGGAGGACCTGCCTAGAGAGAGGAGGAGGAAATATGGGAAAAAAAAAAAAAAAAAAAAAGAAAAAAAAAGAAAAACAAGGTAGAGAAATTAACTTCACCTCCTACACAATTTGCCTAAGGCCGGCCCCACCCTGCCAGCCGGAGAGGTTTTGTCACTCTGCAGAACCAGAAGTCAGTCACTGTTGTAAATAGAAAGGTTATTTCTAGGGGTCCCTGGGTGGCTCAGTCTGTGAAGCGGCCGACTCTGGCTCAGGTCATGATCTCACGGTCCGTGAGTTTGAGCCCCGCGTTGGGCTCTGTGCTGACAGCCTGGGGCCTGGAGCCTGCTTCTGTTTCTATGTCTCCCAATCTCTCTGCCCCTCTCCCATTCGTACTCTGTCTCTCTCTCTGCCTTTCAAAAATGAATAAATGGTAAAAAAGGAAAAAAAAAAAAGAAAAAGAAAGGTTACTTCTATTGTATTTTTGTTGTATTTTTTCTAATAAGGTTTATTACCATCCTGCCGGCTCTATTTCAGCCCTGCCTCTTTCTGCCATTCAGAGGGCAATGTCTGTAAAAACCCAGGTATCCTTCTGGGACAGGAAGTTCAGCTATTATTTTTAAAGTCAGTTATCTAATTGTGGTTTTATCCTGCTGTTCTTACTTAGCATGACTACTAGATCTTTCAAATATCTTAACTAATTGTCTTTTTAATCTCTCATATTTGTGCCTTAAAATAGTTTATAGATGAACACCTTTAAGATAACTAATAACAAGTGATGGACCCTGAAGAGAGTAACTTTTTATAAAACCACCCTTGGTTTTCACTTGTGCCGTCATTGCGTTCTCTAACATAGTTTAAAAGTTTTTTTGGGGTGTTCCAGAAAAGAAAAGATTATTCTAGGGTATTTCTTTATTTTGAAATTACACTTTATTTGAATGGCAGCTATAAATAAAAATATTGGGATACACTAGCAGGCTTTATAACTCACCATCTTAAAGCCTAACGCCCCAAATCAAATATGGTTGAATCTACTTGGAAAAGTTTTATCTGGTTGTATTTATGGCTTTTGACCTATTTTTACCTAATTGCATTAAAGTGGTATAGGGCTTCCAGAGACCCCCGATCCTGATTCTAGGTACTATACACAAGTGTCTTTTGTGTTGTCTCATCTTTTTCTCTTTTCCTAACACTTCACCACCCACTTTTAAATTCTCAGGGGACTTCTGAAGAAAACTAGTCCAGCCTGATGCCCAACTCACAGCTTGCCTCGCAGTTATAAGCCCCAGTTATTAGCACCCTGGGAACCTAGTCCCTAATTTAATGTAATTTCCTCTGTGAATATGTAGAGTCCCTTGGAAAGTTTCTCTGGAAGCCCTAGAATTGGCTCTTAGATTATTCCTCTTCCAAAATAGATCTTAGAGCGCACCAGGAAAACTTTAAACATCTGGGTTGCACTCAATTGAGCAAAAAAAAAACATGTGTGGTCTTAGAAAATAGCTTGTAACATTAGAAGATCAAAGTTCGTATCCCAGAGCTGCTGCTTATGAGCCATGTGAGCCACGGTAAGTTCTTTCTCCTCTAGAAAATGGAAGGCAAAAATACCTGCTTCACTACTGGGGCGAGTTTTAGCAATATGGCTGTCAGACACATGGCACATGCAGTACAATAGCTGATAGGGTGCAATACAGCCTGCTGGCTAAGAGCACAGGTTCTGGAGCAAGTCCCAGTTGAACACTCTGTCCACTGCTCAATGGTGGTGGAGACTTGAGTAAGTTATTTAACCTCCATTTCTTCAGCTGTAAAATGAAGATTAAAACAATACAAAGATCTATGTCACAGAGTCTTTGTTAGGAGGATTCAAAACATTTTTAAACATCCAAAACTTTTAAAACAAATTGTGTCACGTAGTAAATATTAAATTCTTTAGCTATTAGATCCTAATAATTAATAATACATATCCCTTGATGTGCTGCAGGGATAACTTCCGGGATTTCAAAATATAGAAATTATATATTTTTTTCTCCCCAAATAGGCATTAAAAAGGAAAACACTGAAGGAAAAATTCCTCTGCATCTTGTTTATGTGTTTGTTTCCTGAACATAAGGACATTAAAATCATTTAAGCTTATAGAATGTTAAAATATATATTAGGCTGAGGGAAATGCTGATGCTAAAATCATTTGCTTCCTTTATGTCGCTGGTTAAATAAAAGGAGCGTTTCCCTTGGCCGGTGAAATATGCTTCCTCAGAGAACTTAGGCAAGATTTATTACCCAAATGCCCCCGAATGTTGCCTCTGCATAAATCCAATGTATCCTAGGGGCATAAGTGACAGTAGAAAAAAAAAAAAAAAAACATTTTAGCAAAAGCTGAACTTAACATGTGCTCTACCGGTGATGAATAATTTAACTAGTCTCCCAATTTTTGAGAAACACGAGAGGAAAAGTTTCTTTGGGGGTATGACAAGATGTAGTTACGCATGAGTGAAAGCCAAAAATATTTTCCCCTTTTGGCAATGATGGAAATGTCCTAGGTTAACTGGTTTAGGACAACCAAGGAAAAGTTTCTGGGTTTGTGTACTAATTGAGCTTTCTTCCATCTCTGTAGTATACATTTAGGACCTAACACAATATATTGTCCTCTGGTATGTTGTTGAGGAGCAATAAATAGAAGAATCAAGTCAAGCCAAGAAGGAAAAACTAATCCCATTAAAAGCTGAGAAACTAATCTCATTAAAAGTATAATTTAAACTATTATCTTATGTGTTTTCAAATTACATGCTTAATGTTATCAGAACGTTATTACCATAAGTTGAAATAATTAGAAGCAATGTTATAAGCCAATATGAGTTGTTTCACTGCTGTGTAGGTTTGACATTGCATTTGTTTAATACCATCTAGAGCCTGGGGAATGGATTGCATGATTCTGCTAGGTCCCTATCTGGCTTCAGCACCCACGGCTCTTTTACGATGAACCAAGGTTAGAATACAAAGAAAGATCTTTATATGGATGTTGGCCACTGAACTATGGAGTACCAACTGTATCCTAAGCCCCACTTATCCTTAGAAATCTCTCCTTATTTCCTACTGGTGTTTCTACTCTGCTGTCAGAGAACCCTGCCACTTCATCAAGTAACTAGCAGAAGCTCTAGACCAGACCTTGTAAACCTAATGGTATAGCCGATGCAAGGCTGAAACATTTGGGTAAGACGTTCCCTATTTCAGTCATAAAAAAAAAAAAAAAAGAGAGAGGGGCGCCTGGGTGGTGCAGTCGGTTAAGCGTCCGACTTCAGCCAGGTCACGATCTCGCGGTCCGCGAGTTCGAGCCCCGCGTCGGGCTCTGGGCTGATGGCTCAGAGCCTGGAGCCTGTTTCCGATTCTGTGTCTCCCTCTCTCTCTCTGCCCCTCCCCCGTTCATGCTCTGTCTCTCTCTGTCCCAAAAATAAATAAATGTTGAAAAAAAAATTAAAAAAATAAATAAATAAATAAATAAATAAAAAGAGAGAGAGAGAGAGAAAATTCCTAGAGAAACATAATTGGAGATACTTCTACTTAACAGATACCAATTGCTCTCTGGGGCTCACAGTAACTAACTCATCCTCTTTCTGGGTCAGTCTTCACATAGTAGGTACCATCACACCCTCCAAATCTCCCAGGAACATAGATCTAGACATTTATACTCTCTGTTTAGAACAAAGAGAACAAGACTCAGAAAGACAAAGATAATGTTCTCTCCCCTCTACCTAAGACTTAACCTTCAGAGCCTTCTTCTTCTTCCTTTTTTTTCATGTGAGAACTACCTCCTGCCCTTATAATGGACATCAGGAGTGACCATTCCCTTAAGAGAGACAACACTCTACAAAGGGGAATAAACTTTATCCTTATAACCTAAACTGAACAACCATATCTCAATACATCATAACTCCTGCACAAGAACAAGCACACCTATTTTATTTCATCCTTACGCTGCCCACTTTATTTGAATAACTGGCCTCTTCTAATTCTTCAATTTTACCTTCTAGATGGTAAAGGCTTCTCCACTTTGGAAGAACTGAAAAAGTTCAGTGATACTAGCCTGGGAAATGGATTTCAAAAGCAGCTTGCCATCAGGTAAAACTTTGTGCCTGTTACAATTTGTTTGTTATTAAGTCACAGCATTGTGTGTAGAACATTTAGGGTAAGTTAAAAAAAAATCAGTAGAAAAATAAACTTATTTTGCCAAGCACATGACAGCTTTGCATTCTGGGACAATACTGGTGTTCTGGGTGGGAAATACCAAACTTTGACTTTGCTTGTCTCTTTAATGCTTATAAGTAGACCATATAATGCAATATTGAAACACTAAAATATTAAAAGCCTCAGGATCTGTAATCTAGGTTCCTATAATATTCAGATCTTAAGGACAAGTTAAAATAATGTATATAGAAGTAAATTATTTATAACTTACAAATTATGGCATGGTATATTATTTTAATTTGTGGCATTTTTTGAATTTTATTTCTTATATTTCACTATATATTACCCATCATTAAAATATTTAGGGGTTAAGCCCTAGCAGTTAGAGAAACATGACTCAGAGAGATACACTTAAGACTAGTTCATGAAACTTTGCACTTTATTTTTTTTAGGCTAGGTAAGTTTCTACTCCAGGTCTTGGTTGGGATGAAATGAGATTACAGTATAAATGCCATTATATGATTATTTATACTACAGGGGAAACTGGAGACAATTCATAAGAGAGAAAGAGAAAAAAGAAATTAAATTAATGTATACAGTTTCTAGATGTACTTTATAATTGAGGTATATTATAAACTAAATTGTAGTTTGCCATTGTTCCTTGTTATGGTTTCTGATTCATTTACTTCTGGTTCATTTGCTTGTCATAAATTCTAGAGCCCCAGAGGTACTGCAAATGCATTGCTGAATTGCTTTTTGCCACAGTAACCTTTTATCTCACTGCTTAAGGCATATATTTTTATGATGCTGGTTTATCTGGGGGAAAACACCAAGTAATTCAGACATAATGCAGGCTCAATGGTAGCCAATGAACTTCGTAGAATTCAGACTTTGTACTCCTTTAGCCCCACTTCCTCCCTAAACCTACCATCTCTGCCTTCTTTTTACTGCCCTCACTCATCCTTCTGTATCACCAACACTTCCATATTCATCCTTCTGTATCACAACACATCTTGATGCTCTTTGGAGACAATGAAACTTTATATAAAATATTCAGCCAGAGAGAGAATCCTTTCTTCCTTCCTTCACTCTTTCCTTCCCCCTTCCTTCCTTTCTTCTTTCCTTCTTTATGCAATAAATATGGAAAACAAACGCTGTGACAGATACTATGCTGTATCTAACGAGTACAGATATAACTGTGACCCAGTCTCTACCATAAAAGATTTTACAGTCTGAGGGAGAAGACTGACCTTCCAACCTATTATTACATCAAAGTGGGAAGATGTGTGAATACATTGCTGTGGGAGCAGACACAGGCCCATAGCTCTGCTTGGAGACAAGGGGGACTGTTTCCCAGGGTGTGGGACATTTGAGCCTATAAGAGGTAGAGCTGAAAAGGTTGACAGGGGCAGGACCATGGGAGATCACCGGTAGCAAAGAGAGTGACATTCATCCCATGCACTGGAGGTGGGCAAACATGGCTCTCCAGCCAAATCACTGTCCTGCAAGCTATTTTTTACACAGTTCGGTTGGAACCCAGCCATACCCATTTGTTCAGTATTGTCTGAACAAATGTGACTGCTCTCATGCTACATTGCAAAGTTTGGTTGAGACAGAGACCATATGTCCCCCAAAGCCTAATTATTAGCTAGCTAGCCTTTTGAAGAAAAAGTTTGATGACCTCTGCAATAGAACAATGCTTTCAACTCTTTCTCCCCACATCATGGTGTACAAGGAACACACTAATGCTGGAATAGCAAGTTAGATTAAACAGAAATACTGCCCCCAGTCAGAGGCAACCAGTCCAGTGCCTTGAGCTACTCAGATTCCTCTGCAAACTGTTTTGGAGGGATGGTCAGTATTTCAGCATGCTGGCACCTATTCTTAGCCATGGGTTGGGAAAAACTGACCTTTGGAAGGAGGAGTCGTTAGAGAATATTCTAAGCAAGAATTTACACATGTAATATTAAACCAGAAAAAAAAAGATATTGGAAAATTCAAAAGTAACTTCCTTAGGGAAACCAGAGGTTCAAGGGTTTATGGTTCTTACCAGCAAGATGAAATCCATGAAGTGAAAAAAGTGTTTATTTAACAATTTTTATCTACATGATATTTTACCAGGCTCCAGTGGAAAACAAAGACATAGGCCTGACATCACTGAACTTCAGTTAACTTGGTAGATCAGATTATTGTGGAGAAGAGAGGCGACTGGACACACAGGGTGATATCTGCAAAGGGACAAACTATGGCTGGGCCATCTTAGCCCGTGCTTCCCTTCTAGAACTGGAAAAAGAGGCAACCTGTTTACATGGGAGAAGAGAAGAGGTAGCTTCCAGCTTTGGCAGCCTTCTGTGACTTGATGTTCCTGATGGAGACAAAACCCAGAACTCTGAGAAATGCCAGGAGTTGCCTTCTCCTTACACACAATCAGAAAAGGGCATGACTTCATCGCTAGTAGGCAAGGTTAACCATTGCCAGAAATTCTATCATTAGAGATTTTAGCTTTAAGAATCACTTATTAATTGTAAACACTCCTGGGGCTCCTGGGTGGCTCAGTTGGCTAAGTGTCTGACTCTTGATTTTGGCTCAGGCCATGACCTCAGATTTGTGTGATCAAGCCCTGCATGGGGTTCTGCACTGACAGCACAGAGCCTGCTTGGAATTCTCTCTCCCCCTCTCTCTGCCCCTCCTCCTGCTCTCTCCCTCAAAACAAATAAATAAACTTAAAAAAAAAATGTAAACACTCCCAAACCCAGAAATGGTTGAACCACTTTTATCTAATTCTTATTGAAGCTTCATTCACTCATGAAAGATTTATTGGGCATCTTCACTATTCCAGGTGACGTGCTAAACTCTGGGGACAGAGTTAAATCCAGTGGCTCCAACTTAGTTGAGAAATAGCTAAATAAGCCTCTATAGGAATAAGACCCAGTATAGCTGCAAGAGACGTGTGTGTGTGTGTGTGTGTGTGTGTGTGTGTGTGTGTGTGTATACGCAAGCATGCGCACACATCTGCCTGCCCATGCCCCGGGGGGGATGGTAAGGACTTTAGACAAGGGGCAGAAACAGGTGCAGAAAGCACATGTTCCAGTGACAACTTTCTGCCACTTCATACTTTTGCCTCAAGCTGTCCCTGTAACATGTGACAAGAAGCAGTATCACTGGGTCTCACATGCCTGAATGACATATTTACATATTTCCTTGACTTTTGTTCTCTGCTGCTCACTTACTAATTTTCCATTTCAAAGATCTGCTTATTATGACAGCAACCCAGGAAAGCAACAGAAATGAGAGAAAGATTCTTATCAGAACCAAATGAAACACAAAGTCAGACTGGCATTTTGATCAATAGCAGCTGCACTCCTTGGTGACAAAATGGCCTTGGAAGTGCCATTCTGAATCTCGATGACCTTCGCCATTCCTTCCTCCCTTTATAGCTGCCCTGCTCCTGGTTTTCAGAAGATGAAAATGAACTGGCCAAAAACTGAGTTCTTAAAGGGTAATATTTCAGTAGCTTTTGAACAACCATTTCAGTGACTTCAAAAATAATGTATCCTATAAGCCAGGGTGCACTTTACTTATAGGTCTTTCCAACTTTATTCATTTGCATTCTATCTTCATTGCCCTGAGACACATTAGATGCATTCTGATTCCCAGCCCATTTCTTTGTTGGGAGTAAATCTGGTGTCACATTCCTCGCAGGTGTGGACCATTAAGGCTCGATTGTTTTCGAGATTATTTACCTGATAAATGACTTCCATCATAGCCCAGCAATATAACCAATCCTTTATATAACTGCATGGTTAAAAAGGGAGCAATTTAAAGTCTTTGCCAGCATAGGTGATCATCCAGTTCAATGACTAAATTTATTCTATTAATAAGGCATAGAGCGAAGCTTGGAAATGTCTTCTGGTCTTGAACCTTAGAAGATATCATCATATCTGATTGATTTGATGTAGTGCCTTGTCCTATACTCAAAAGATAGAAAACCATGGTGGTGTTTACCTTTTTTTTGCAAATTGCTCTTGAGGTATTGCTACTCCCCAGGGCCACCTCAGGAAACACTTGTTTCTCTGAACTGGCTTTTATAACATTCAAGTCAATTCAGTCAACACACTTGGGGAATCTACTGCAGTATATGCGAGGTATTGGGCTAGGCAATAGGAACCCAGCAGTGTACAAAATGTTGCCAGTTCCTACTCTCAGGAAGTCTGGCAGGATAGAATGGTAAGTCTGATGGCATTCCTATACATGCCTTACCAAATATTGTACCGTTTGTGCCCCACCCCCACACTCAGATCCTCTCTCCACCTTTCTCAATCTTCTGCAGTTCCAAAGGCTGACCTAAATGGGTACGGTATTGTATGTATCCACTTGAGTTGACCCATTGTTTGTTCAGATACTAGATGTCTAGATGTTGCTGTGGAGATTTCTTTTTTTAGAGATGATTAACATTTAGATTTGTAGACTTTGAGCAAAAGAGATTACCCTCTGTAATGTTGCTGGGCCTCATGCAGTCAGTTGAAGTCCTATGAGGAAATACTGAGGTCTTCTGAGAAGGAAGAAATTCTACCTTCAGACTGCCTTCAGACCCCAAACTGCAGCGTCAACTCTTCCCTGGTCTGCAGCCTGCCAGGCTGCTCTATAGATTTTGGACTTGCAGCCTCTACAATCAATCATGTGAACAACTCTTTAAAATACATTTCTCAGGGCGCCTGGGTGGCTCAGTCGGTTGAGCGGCCGACTTCGGCCCAGGTCATGATCTCACGGTCTGTGAGTTCAAGCCCCGCGTCGGGCTCTGTGCTGACTGCTCAGAGCCTGGAGCCTGTTTCAGATTCTGTGTCTCCCTCTCTCTCTGCCCCTCCCCCGTTCATGCCCTGTCTCTCTCTGTCTCAAAAAAAATAAACGTTAAAAAAAAATAAAAAAAAATACATTTCTCTCTCCCTTCCCCCTCCTTCTCTCTTCCCCTCTTCCCTCCTTCTTTCCCTCCCCACCTCCCTCTCTCTAGATATACAGTCTAACAAATACATTAATGGGCTCCCTATTCTCAGGCTTCAGATTTGATTCGGTCAATAAGAGTCATAGACAGGAGATCAAAGGGAAAAAGGAAAGTGAGGTGTTCATTCCCTGACTCCCTTCCTATAGGGCCACAGACTGGCAAGAACTATATCCTCCCTGCTTAAGGTTGTGGCTCCTGTCTGATGGGCCTTTCCTATCTTAATGTTCTAGGTCTTTGTCTGGGTCCTGGTATCCATTCTGTTCTTTTACCCCTTCAGGCCTAGGGGAAGTGATAGTTCCTACTGTTGTTTATTTGGGGTATTCACTATACCTTGTTAGGTAGTTCAATTCCATTCATATACATAAATAGTTATTTCACTAAAATTCTCTTAAATGTGTTAATTTGAGTGTACCAGCTATTTTCCACTGAGACTATGACTCTGATTCATAAATATTCAATAAAACATTCTTCTCCTATATAAAAAAATAGTTTTTAGAACATATAGTATACTGGGATCCAACGAGTGGATCACTATCTACTGGTGTCTATGAATTATTTAGGGATAAATTCTCTTTGGCGTGAATCTATTTATAACCAAAGAATTTTTCGCAAGAAGTTTTAGAGCTGGAAGGAAATTGACTAATTATCCAGTATAATCCTTATTCCACCCAATTGCCACATTGAGAAAATTAAGTGTAGAGAGATGAAAAACTGTACAAAATTACAGTCAATGCGAGAACTAAAACCCAGGTTAAACATAAAATAGTTAAGATAAATTCTCTTAAAATCCATGATTTCAAAAGATCTTAAGCAAGGAGACTTATTCTGAAGTCTTCTTTTTTTAAGTTTATTTACTTATTTTGAAAGAGAGAGAGAGAACGAGCAGGGGAGGGGCAGAGAGAAGGGGGACAGATGATCCAAAGCAGGCTCTGTGCTGACAGCAGAGAGCTCGATACGGGGCTCAAACTCACAAACCATGAAATCATGATCTGAGCTGAAATGAGATGCTCAACTGACTTCAGCCACCCAGGAGCCCCTTGAAGCCTTATTTAAAGTCATTCTGCAGATAAAAGTCTCACTGAAGAACTCCTGCTCATTAGATGGGCCAACATGGTATGTTACTATGTTTTCTCTAGGTATTAAGTATTTAATCCCCAAAGTATTGGCAGCACATCCTCTTAGCAGAAGTTCGTATTTATCTGCACAAAGACCCATGACTCTGGCCAAAGGCAGAGGTCTGTACCTGCTGCGAAAAGTACAATCAACAGATAACAACATCCATGCCTTGGGTGGCAGTCAGACTTGCTGAGTCAAGAAAACTACACAACTATTTCCATCTGAGTAAAGGTCTGTGCCATTAATCTTGTTTATCAGTATCAGAAGCTAACCTAACATTTATAATGCCCTGTTTCCAATAATTTGGATAATCCTATCTATTATGAAAGGAATGTTTGTGCTCCACCCCTGATTCATATGTTGAAATCTTAATGTCCCCCCCCCCCACCTTCCCTGCCCCCTGATGGCTTTAGGACCTGGGGCCTTTGGGAGGAGACTATGGTTTGAGGGTGGAGGTCTCAAGAATGGCATTAGTGCCCTTTAATGGGCTGAAATTCCTTTGAGGGCAGAGTTCAAATCTACCAGTGCCTTGATCTTGGACTTCCCAGCCCCCAGAACTGTGAGAAATAAATGTTATTTAAGCCTCCCAGGCTATGGTAGTTTTACTATATAGCAGTTTGAATGGATACCTATCTAAAATAAAAATTGTTTCTAAATATGGGTCTCACTATACCTATAACAGTTTACATTTGGGCAAATCTCCCTTGTCCATGTTTTCAGGAATTAGGAGTAATCACATATGAAACTTTAGCATAGTCAAGAACTGAAGTAGGCTTTTCTGGAGGCCTATGAAATTTTTTGTCCAGAAGAACACAGTGCTACCCACACTTAATTCTCATAAGCCACCGAGCAGCTGACAGACATCCTGAAATACTCCTAACTCTCTTGCCTGGATCAAAACCACTGAAGGTAAAGCTGCTGTGCTATGCTGGCTAATCCCCTGAACCAGGCCACCCTCTCTTACTGTAAGAAGAGGTCTTTTCTGGCTTCCCACAGGCTTGAGGGAAAAAGAGTTCATTTAGATTTAGATAAGGTTGAGAATCCAACTGAGCCCCAAACGCCACAGGAGGCTCTCCCGGCCAAGGCTGAGGAGCCTACATTTCAGTGCCCTTAGGAAATGGGGTGGAAACTCCAGCCAAGCTGGTAATATTTGTGCCTCTCCTTTCCTTTTTCCTCCAGGGCCCTGCCATTGCTGCCTCATACTGCTTCAGTGTACATTAAATACTTGTAATTCTATTTTCAGTTAAAATGTATTTTGTAAGCTCCAGTGTGTTTTCTCCCAAACACCAGTGTGGAGGTGAGTTTGTGATTTATCATCAGGTTAGCAGAAACAAGAGTTTCTGAAGTTGACCCTTTTAAGCACAGTGCTTTCATGTGTTTTCTGGGAAGAAATGCATCATCACTTAATATAGAGGAAATATCCATTACCCTTTGCTTCTTTATCCCTGGGCTGCACAGGAAATTTACCACTATAGAAACATGATACCTACATTGTGTGAAGCATAACACATGTTGCAAGAAGACAAGAACCACACCTATGCAGTTTCAAATGCTCTAATCAGGAGGGAGGGAGGGAGGAAAGGAAGGAAGGAAGGAAGGAAGGAAGGAAGGAAGGAAGGAAGGAAGGAAGGAAGGAAGGGAAAAGTGTTGGGGGGTGGAAAGAGGGAACGAAGGAGCTCATATTTTGATACAAGGTCTTCATCTGACCTTTATAAAAATAAATGACTACTAGGATAGGGACAAGTCAATGTGATTGTCCTATTCCATCTTCTTGAAAGAGAAGGAGGCTAACATGCGGGGAGGTCTCGTTATATGCTGAGTGCTTCATATATTATCTAATAAAAATATTGGCTTACATTTATTAAAAAATTATGTCAGGTATTATGGAAAGCATTTTGCATACATTCTATCATTTGATGCTTACAACACTCCAGGTACTATTTTTATGCCCATTTTAAGAGAAAAAAACGGAGGCTACCCTACAACTTGAGTAATGGCCTGAGCTGAAATTTGAATACCCAGCACTACAAAATCAATCACCTTTAATTCTTAAAACTACTCAGTGTCATAAGAATATGTAGTTCTGTTTTTAAAACAGAACTAAATTAACAAAATAGAGATTGGATGTTTCATATATGTATATTCCACTACTCATTCTAAATCAAGCTTCCGTTTAGTGGCGGGAACAAGATGTGAACCCAGTTCTGCACGATGCCCAAAGCCCAAGTTCTGTCTGCTGCACCACCTTACTTCTTGAATTCAGGCTGAAATTGACACGTTTATGTCATCTAAACAGCTCTAGATGGATGAAACCTTGAATTGCAGTGTTCTCTGGCTAGCCATGCTCCTACCCCACTGGCTCCTGCCCTCACCCACATACAACAAGTCCTGCAAGAAGCTGAATTTTGCCCTCACCTACACAGTTCCTTCATTGCCAGTGTTCTCCAAGAGCATAATGCCCAGGATCCAAGGAAGGAAAGTTCCCACAGGTGGTCAGCATTTTTGCCCTTTGGTAGAACTCCAGATGCATAGCAATCTTCACACTCTTCATGCATTCATTCCACAGACATTTATTGCTATTCCAGTATAAACTGTGAAAGGTCCTAAGAATACAGAAAGGTGAATAATGTGGTAAGACTTCTTACCTACAAAAAACTCAATGTCCAGTGTAGAAATAGACGTGTCAAGCAAAGATGTGGGAGTAAATGTCCTAGGAGCTTTAAGTAAGTCTAGATGCTGTAAGTTAGACCTAGATGGAAATAGACTGAAACGAACTGCCTAACCTTTCTTAGTGGAGTCCCAGAGGAGTTAGCAACCGACCTGAATCTTGATGGAAAAATAGAAGTTTACCAGGCCTGCAAGCAGGTTCATCAGGCATAGGCCCCCTAGCATGTGCGAAAGCTAAGAAGCAGAAGAGAAGAGTAACAAATTCTGAAAACTACTCTAGTTCCATGATAGGGGCAGGGTAAAAGGAGAATGTGAGAACCTTTTTCTGTAAAGTTTTTGACCGTATTGTTTTTTCATTTTTTTTGATCACTGAGTAGTGTGTGTGTGTGTGTGTGTGTGTGTGTGTGTGTGTGTACATCTTCTTTACTCATTCATCAGTTGATGGACATTTGGGCTCTTTCCTAATTTGGCTGTTGTTGATAGTGCTGATACAGACATTGGGATGCACATGCCCCTTCAAATCAGCATTTTTGTATCCTTGGGATAAATACCTAGTAGTGTAATTTCTGGGTCATAGGGTAGTTCCATTTTTAACTTTTTGAGGAACTTATGTACTGTTTTGCAGAGTGGCTGCATCATCTTGCATTCCCACCAACAGTGCAAAAGGGTTCCCCTTTTTCCACATCCTCACCACAGTCAATGAAACTAAGAATCCAAACTCTTAGCTGCAGCTCTAGTAGACTGATGGATCACTAGCTCTGCTTGAGAGCCTGATGTTGGCTCTAGGAGATAGAGTTGCTGGATCTACTTTATCTCCCGCAGACCTAACCTCCATGCAATGGGACCAGACTTTCCATGGCCTCTCATCCTTCCCATTTGCCTGATCTCTGAGCCCAAGTACTCCTCCACCACACGGCTTTACTGGCTAGGCTCTCCTTCCTCTCCCCTCCTCCCAGCAATGCTTGGAACCTAAAATAAAACCACCTCTGCCCACAGTGAATAATTACAATAATAATGGTATTTCTAAGAGCTTTTTGTCTTTTTCCCCCGCTACTGTCCTGTGGAGGCCCCAGGGGATTGATAAACTCAGCAAATGCTACATGATGTGAAAACCAAATCGTATATCCCAAAGCTGCCTAATGAGGTTACTTTGGAAAAGAACACTACAGAAAACAGAAACCAAAATGCCAAGAGGCAGAGAAAGGAACGTTTCAGTAGTTGCGTTACTGATACCCAAAGGCAAAATCCAGAAGGACAAGAGGTACTTAAGGTTATCAAAAATCATAATAGTTACTTAAGGCAGATCATCCCACAGGTGAGAATATGAATACAAATAGCCCGTTACAAATGCAGCACAACATTGAACTTTTTCTAAATATTTTCATAAATATCTTCTCAGTTGAGGCTCACAATAGTCCTGTAGAGAAGCATGCTCAAAGAAGCCAGGGCTCAAGTGGTAGAATAGTTGCCCACAGTCATGTAACTCATGAGTGCTAAAGCCTGGAGAGACACAGACCCTTTGCCTCATGATCAGCATTCACATGATGAATTGAGTTTCATTCCCCCCATCCCCTCAAAGGAGCTTCTATTACTTCACAAACATATGTTAGTGCTGATTCTGTCAATATTCTAAGTGTATAGAGATGTTGACTCACTTAACCCTGATAATAATTTTGGAGGCACAAAGAGACTCAGTAACTTCCCCAAGTTGCCACAGCTGAGCAAATAGCAGAGCTAGGATTTGAACCCACACAGTCTGATTCCAGAGGCAGCGCTTTTAACCATTGCATCATGCCGCTTCTCTGAGTCCCTCGATACACCCTGTTCATAATCATGTTTTTTAAACCAAGAAAAATCTAATCTATCGTGTACTTTCTAAAGAAGACTGATTGACTTTTTAGCGGTTACGTCTTTGAAGTTCTTCAAAGTCAGTGCCTTTTAACGTCTTACACCAGAGGTCCTCAAAGCCTTTCCATGGGATGTGTGAGGTTAAACCATTTTTGTAATTTCAAAATATTAATTGCCCTTTTCACTCCCATTCTGTAGCCAAGGGTACAGTGGAGTTTTCCAGAGGTTACCTAATGAGTGATCCCGCAAAGACTGAATGAAGAGGCAAATATGATAATATAACTCTCATCCATTAAGCTAGGCATTAAAGTAATTTGCAAACATGTAAGCCAATGCCACTCTTCCCTGTTTTATTTAGAAGAGAAAATATGAGAAACTGATTTTTCATAAGAAACTACATTAACATGTAATAGGTTTATTGCCATTTTCAAATAAATTTATTACAATTTTTTTGTTTTTAATTTCTAATAAGATACATATCAAAAGGCATCACTCACACAAACTAAAGTTATTTGGGGTCTTTAATGATGTAAAAATTCTGAATGGCTCCTGAGAACAAGAAGTGAGAACTCCTGTCCTATACTGTTTAAAATCTCTCATCATAGAACTTAGTAATGATGAGCTTTAGGAGAGAGTTCAAGAGAGCCTAAGTTTTCTAATATTTTTACAAGTGACATCTTCAATGTCATATCCATGCCTACTATTAGTAAGTAAGGAAACCAAGGCCTAAGTTGATTAAGAGCTTGTACATTTAGTACAACACTGGTTCGCAAACTCCTATTTTCATCACAAATTAAACTGCCTTCCTTTCAAACTTTTGTTGAATAATAAACTGGAAGGCAGAATGGAAAATTAGAAAAGAATACCGGGTAAAATGAAGCGCATGAATAGTGTTAGGAGTTTTCAAAGTGCTTTCATGCTGACGTCCTCCAGCAAATCTCACAGTGTGATTGCCGGGCAGAGCAGATATCCTCATTTTTCTTGTTGGTTTTTAATTTAATTTTTATTTTTGTGAAATAAATATGTGCATTTAGCTTTAGAGTGAAATACCATAAGGCTTACAACTAAGAACAGTGGTTCTCAGTCCCTGCTCCTACCCTTTATTTTTTATTCTCTAGAAGCAACTAGTTTTGTCTCTTCGGGTTGTTTCTTCTTATATTTACCATCACGTTTCTAAACTATATGTTTATACTTCTGTTTCTTGGCTTTTTACTTTATACTCTGTTCTTTGACTTCCAACTATGAAAACTAGGGATTTAGCACTTGTTTGGCTCACCTATTTCTTTATAAAAATCTACTCCAAAACATAAAAGCTTAAAACGACTATCAGTTATAATCACTTCTCACAGCTCTTTGATTCTGCTAGATGCAGGTGGGCTCGTCCAACTGTCTCATGGTCCTTCATGTGGCTGCAGTCAGATGGCAGCTGAGGCTGGAGTCATCTTGAAGATGACTTGTAGAAGACATGATCTTCTACATTTACATATCTAATTTTTGCTGCAATGGCTTAGATGACTGGAGGCTGCTCCTACTAAGACTTGTGGGCCTCTACGTGGTCTCTATCTCTCTACATGGTCTCTCTAGCATTGCAGTCTCAGAATAAGCAGACTTCTACGCAGCAGATAAAGGTGCTAAAGGCAGGAATTCCAAGAAAACCAGATGTAAGTTACATGACCTTTCCTGAGCCAGTTTCTGGCATCACCTACCTTCCCTTTGACTGCATTCTGTTGGCAACAACTAGGTCATAAGGCCAGAGGGGAATTAGACTCCATTTCTAGATAGGAGATTGGCAAGATCAGAGCATGTGGATGGGAAGCACTGATAGGGACATCTTGGAAAAATAAATCTGCCACAGCACTCATTGCAATCTGCCCATCCCTTCTCTATCTTCTCAATATTCAGTGTTTACACTGTTACATATGATTACCATGTGGTTTCCATGTTGAACCACACAGTATACTATGTCACTTTTCTTTTACATAATTTTATTTTTCTAGAAGTTAATTAAACTAATGATCATACCTTCTGCTTCTCCCCTCTCCCCCCCTTTTTTCTCTTAATTTCTGCTTTCCTATCACTATTTTTTTCCCCAAATTTTCAACAGAACTGGGAAAATCACAATTCAGTATAGTCATTCATATCAGGGAATTTAACAGATCCATTTTTTTCCCCTTTTTGAGATTACTCCTAAAGCTTTGGTCCTTCTGATCCAATGTGTGCCAACATGGTCTTTCTCTCTCTCTCTCTCTCATGTTCCGTTGTCTACACAGGGACTTCTGTTCATCATTAGCCTGTGTCCTGTCTCTTTGGTTGAAACCTCTGTTTTATGGATGATATGTCTTCTTTGTTGACTTATGTATTGCGTATTTCATTAGCTTGACCAGAAAGACTTTGTGAGAGGTAAAAGTTTTTGAGAACTTGCCTATATGAAAATGAGCTTTTTATACATTTATACGAGGTAATCTGGATATAGAATTCCAAGTCAGAAAGAATTTTCCCTTGGTGTTCTTAATGTCATCGTTCCATTATCTTCTAGCTTCCAATATATTATTGAAAAGTTCAGTGTCAATCTGATTTATAATCCTTTGTGTGAAACCTACATTCCTCCTTTCTCCTCATCTGTGTTCAAAAGTTGCCGGTGGTGGAAGACTTTTCCTATTCATTGTGCTGGACGTGCAATGTGAAATCATATTCTGTACTGCTTCTTTGACAACCACTCCCAACCAACACCACCATTTTACTTACGATTTATTTTTAAATTTTCTACTAATCAGGGGCTCCTGGGTGGTTCAGTCAGTTGAAGGTCCAACTCTTGGTTTCGGCTCAGGTCATGATCTCATGGTTTGTGAGATCAAGTCCTGCATCAGGCTCTGCACGGAGAGCATGGTGCCTGCTTGGGATTCTCTCTCTCCCTCTCACTCTGCCCCTCTCCCACTTGCACATGCTCTCTCTCTCAAAATAAATAAATAAAAATTCAAAAAATAAATAAAATGAAATTTCTACTAATCAGATATTATGCCTTCTTGAATGCTCCTCTAACTTGTTCTTTCTCCTACTTTCCATCTCTTCATATTTTAGCCCCACTTTCTGGGAGACTTGATCAACTTTTGCATTTCATTCTTCTATGGATCTCTTTGAAATTTATATCATAGTATTTTTTTTTCTAAGAGCCCTTTCTACCTTCCACTACTTTTTGACAGTGTCCTCTTCCCAATTAATGAACATCTTCTCTGAAGAACATTATTTATGTTTTTAAGTGACATTAGTTTCCTGGTGTTTTTCTTATTTTTTTTCTCTTTCTTTTCATTTTAGTTTCATGTTGAAAGCTTTCCTGATATCTCCAGTACACTTGGTCGTTCATTCATATTTGCTTGGGGCACTGCAAGCTTAATAACTCCTTCTCTGCTCCATGATTGTGAGGAAATCAGGATTTGGGCAGAGAAGTGGCTACCCAAATGACATCTTTTTGTCTTTTCTCCTTGGATCATTAAGAAAAGCTGAAAGTCATAAACCTGGTTGGCAGCACTTTGGGAACAAAGTGGAGAAAAAAGGATGGGGTAGAGAGATTAACACCTATTTTACAGGCTTTTATTTCATTCCTAGTTTTTTAAGCATTTACTCTTGCTCTTTAGTTTTCCAGGTGCTACAGGCTACTGTCTCTTTCATTTAGTTTGGAATCCTTTTTCCCCTTTGTTTTTATTTGTTTGGTTTTTATTTTGATTTATTTTTTTTAGATCAAATACATAGCTTGTTTTTTATTGCAACTGGAAAAAGGTTTAAGTTACGCCAGTTCACTGCACAGCAGTATTGTGTTGGTTGAATGGACAAGTCACTGATTTTCACCTGAGTGATACTTTGATAAAGCCATGATGATAGGTAGTCAAACTAATGAGAAAAACGTCTCTTTTGGAAAAGGGTGACTGTTGCTTTTGACTATGATAAATGCCACTCAGGAGGAGGTGGATGATAGAATATAAAAGGCTTTTGATGATACTAGTTTTAAGGGATGGAAAATACTGTGGTTACAAAAGATTTTCCCAACCAAGACTAGCAACAATCCAGTGGCAGAGCTGTAGTTAGAGAACCAATTAACTTTTGGCTCCAATTAATCATGTCTGATAATACAATTGTTTGTTCACTAAGCTGAAAGTAGTTGAGAAGTGAGGAAAAAAAGAAAGTTTCAATCAAGTATGGTTTTCTCCTCTGAATAGTGACTTTATTATGTTTTGAAAAATTGCTTTATTGAGGTATAATATACAATAAGCCCACTAATTGCAAGTGTACAGCTCAATGAGCTTTTCATATATATATATACACACACACACACACACATACACATATATATGTATACATATATGTATATATGTGTATATATATATGTATATGTGTGTGTGTATGTATGTGTGTGTATATATATATATATATATATATATATATATATATATCTGCAATCACCATCAAGCTAGAGAACTTTCCCAGAACACCGGATTTTGTCATGTGTTCCTTCCCAGTCAATACCTCACTCAGAGGTAGTCACTATTCTGACTTCTAAATCTATAGCTAAGTTTTGCTTGTTCTTAAACTTCATAAAAATATAATCATACAGTTTATACTCCTTTGTTTCTGGCTTCTTTCACTCTTATATTAATTATATTTATGAAGTTAATCTATGCCATCACGTGTATCTGAAGTTTCTTCTTCTTGATTTTTTCTCCTTCTATTTAGTATTCTATTATGTGAATATTCCACCATGTATTATTTACCCATTTTTATTGGTAGATATTTTTGTTATTATTTCCAGCTGGGTTGTTATTAATAAAACTGCTCTGAACCTTGCTGCACATGTATTTTTGTGAGTGCATGCATTCATTCTCTTGGATATATATCGAGGAGTAGAATTGCTGAGTCACAGGTTAGGTATATGTTAAGTTAAAGTCAATGCTGCCAAGTCATTTTCCAAAAGTGATTGCCAGGTTCTTCACTCTCACCAGCAATGTGAGAGAGTTTCAGTTACTCCACTTCTTCTCCAATATCTTCAAAAAATAGCTATCTATTCATACGTTCCAAAATTATTCCATCAACTAATTTTGTTCCATCAAATTTAAATTAAGACCAGTTGACTGAAGTGTCCCAATTTGAATGATTTGTATAGGACAACTTTACATAAATGAACCATCTACTTTCTGATAGCTAAAGTCACTTTTAATGCTTCTTACATGACTTTTTGTATTTTATCTGGGTTAGACATTTTCTCCTCCCTCTAAAACCATTTTCAAGTCTACTGTTAATTCCCTGAAGTATCCTTGAACACTTTCAATTTATGCTTCTCACAGAAGAACTTTTTGAGACTAAATCACAATCACCAAATCTGAATCACCATTTCCCAACAAGCTCCTTATTTACTTGGTTACCAAGTCAATATTTCATGTTGATTCAATTACTTGAAAGAATATGGAAGAAATTGTGATATATTGACCAAAGGAGAGATTGTAGCTCAGGTACAAAGAGTCCTGTAACATTTGATAAGATTGTTTAAATATTAAAGGGGAGTCATTTCTATAAAAAGAATTCTGCAAAATGAAGATCTGTCCTATTATCTGAGAGGGATTATTGACTCCATATCCAAATTGACTTTTTATTTTCATTGCTCCTCTTCCCCACTTTACATGTAAAGCTCTAAACCTGAACTTAACTCCAATAAGAGTCTTATTCTTTCATTTTAAATTTAGGTGGGATGGGCTCGTGAAGAGGGAGCAGCTACTCGGATCAAACTGAAACTTCGAAGCATAATGTAGATACTACACTTGATCTTAGCCAAAAGGCCGAGAAGCGATTCGAAGCATAGTGTAGAAAAAACTGTTAAAGATGAACTGCTTGCTCTATCTTTTTAAAAAGCACATTTTATTGGTATATTCAACATGACCAAAAAGAGTCACACAACTAATTCTTGTATGAATAACAGTAAATATTGAAAGGAAAATCTCATGGCAATATCAAAGTGTCACCGAGAAATGGGCTTGGTTGTATCTTCACAAGAGGTCAACTAACTCAAAGAAAAATATAACAAGACCCAGTCTGTAATCCTAGCTTTTAAATTTATCAACTTGATTTTGTCAGTGCACAGAGAATAAATCCATCTCGTAGGACTAATTCATAATAAAGCAAGCTCACAAAAGACTTGTGCATAAACCAGAATTATAATTTGTGAATTAAAAATGAGAAGCATAACTGTTTTAATGCCTGGAACACATCAGCATTTTCAGTGCATTTTCCCCCAGTAGACACAAATGATAATCGTGAAGCTGTCTCATGAGTGGGAGTGAGTTAAATGTTTCAATGGCATCAATGCATACACTTCCATGGGGAGAAGAGTGAAGGATACTTTGTCCAGGGCATCCCCTCTCTAGCTGAAAATAAAAGAGCCTACTCTAGCTAGCATAAGCAGAAGAACTATTTATTAAAGGGCATTAATTAGTTTATTGAATCTTCAAAAGGCCAGAGGCTTAGGGACTACAAGCCAAGGGCAATACCAATCGCACCATGGGAAAGGATGACATCCTTGCTCCTGCCCCTGCTGGGCACAGACACTGCTGCCCACATTGCTAATGCTGAGCACAAGAACCTCTGCCACTGATTCCAGAGAAAACAATACAACTCCACTGCCTTTCACGCCAGAAAAATTGGAATCTGCTCAGCCATTTGCTTCCTCAAGTTACATTTTTCTAATGCAAGGTTTCATGCATAAGCCAAGGTCCCATGACTGTCCCTTAACTACAAGAAAAGCTGGGAAAGTGAATTCTCTGTTTATACCTTGGGAAGATGGCAATCATAATATGAGAAGTTTCCCAAACATTGAAAGTTAGGTAGCCACAGTACGTGACAAGTGCTGTTGGAGAAGACATTGCCACTGTTTGGTTAATCCTCTGACTCTTTGTTTCTATGTATCCATACTGTGTATTTCATTCTCTTCTGGTAAGAACTATTTTTAACTCATTTTTATTTAAAAATTAACTAATGCTATTGCATAAAATTTGAAAAACACATATAAGTGGCAATAAGAATCTAAAAAGTGCTGTCTGAATATAACTTTATTCTTCTCCCTTCTGCCTATTTAGGTTAATCTCTGTGGCTGCTTCCCCTTCACTCCTCTGGTGAAATTTAAGGTTTTATGATATTTATTATCATTCTTTAAAAATTTTTTTAATGTTTATTTATTTTTGAGAGATAGAGAGGCAGAGTGCAAGTGGGAGATGGACAGAGAGAGGGAGAGACACACAATCTGAAGCAGGCTCCAGGCTCTGAGCTGTCAGCACAAAGTCTGATACAGGGCTCGAACCTGTGAAACACGAGATCATGACCTGAGCCACTGTCTGACACTTAACCAACGGAGCTACCCAGGCCCCCCTATTATCATTCTTAAATAGTAAAATTGGGCCCTTGTCATGGTGAGTCACAATAATCACCTCACTGCAGTAATTTAAGTACGTACGTCTGAATATAATCAAAATCTTAAGCTTTGTAAATATATAGAGATACCCTCCTCTGCTTATAGTAGTGATGGGAAAAGGCAGTTGATTTCTCTCTTTTGCTTCCAGCCCTCAAATCCTCTCTCTCCATTGGTTATCTAAGAAGTCTGGCACCTCTAAAATCAGAGAGGCAAAAGGTGAGAGAAGAGTCTGGAAAAGGCTGCCCTGTGATCCCAATGGAATTGGTGATAGTTTCTTCCAGGTTTGGTGGGTGAGGAAAGCTGACCTTTTTCTTCAGCGGTACTCTCACGGATTCTTTGGAGACCTCACTAGGATCATTAGACTGTGCTTTTTATAATACAGGTAATGATGTTTTCCTTAAGCTGGCCACTAACCTTTCCTCTCCTACCTCTTGAGAATCCAGCAGTCTCCTCTTCCAGCTAGGTTCTCTAGACACTCTTCTAGCAGAAGATATAAATCACTACCAATGTCCCCAGGGTAGCCCACAAAGCATCCTTGCCACACCATTAGTGTTCATGAACCCAATTCTCAGTGCAACTTTGTCCCCATCCCACCCCTACTCTGTCATCTTGGGTCACAGCTTCTCATCTTTAGGTTCCTTCAACTTGTGTCCAACACTGGACAACTGTGACACACATGAGGCTTTTCAAGTGTCCTTTGTTAATCTTCTATTCTGAAGTTTGGAGAAAATCACTCCTCTGCTGCAGGTGGAGATTAAATCTCCCCCATCAAATTCTCTGGCGTATTTCCAACATTCCAAGGTACTTCATCTTCAATATCTTAATAGCCAAAATGCAAGCTATCAACAGCCTGAATCAACCTGTACTTACATTTTGGGGTCCTTTTATTAAAACTGAAGTGGAATCTCATTTTAATGTCCTTTTCATGAACAATCCTATCTATAGTACTACCATTGGAATAAACCACAGTCAGTTATTTCCTGTATTTCTTTCTAATCTCTTACTCTGTATAGCTGAATTTTTTAAATTGATACCAAACTTCATTAGATGTGTATTTCCAGGTTTTTTAAATTAGCACTTTAACATTTTTATGTCATTACTCTTCAAAAATATTATTTGAAAAAAAAGATTCGCAATAAGTACACACTGGAAACAACTCAAATATCCCTCAATAGGATGGATTAACAAATTTTAAAATATTCATAAAATGAAACAGTATGCATCAATGAAAATGAAT
Source organism: Herpailurus yagouaroundi (assembly GCF_014898765.1). NCBI lineage: Eukaryota > Metazoa > Chordata > Mammalia > Carnivora > Felidae > Herpailurus > Herpailurus yagouaroundi. The sequence continues at coordinate 21,645,251 of NW_024412429.1, forward strand.
AAACTATAATCACATTCAGCATCATAAAAAGCAGGCACAAAAGAGTGTGTAATGTGCAATTCCCTTTACATAAGTTAGAGAACAGACAAATTGTAATCAAAGTTGATAAAAATAAAAATGGCAGCTACCATTGGGGAGTGATATTGAATAGGAGGTAATATGAGGAGACCTCTGATGTGCCAGAAATGTACTCTCAATCAGGATGGTAGTTACGGATGTATATGAAATTTATTAAATTTTGGATTTAAGATTGGTGTACTTCCTATATGTTATATTTCAATTTAAAAATTATAAATGATGAGCAGGAAAAGTATGCTTTAATTTTTTTTAAGTTTATTATTTTTGAGAGTGAGAGAGAGAGCACAAGCAGGGAAGGGGCAGAGAGAGAGAAAGAGGGAGACACAGAATCCAAAGCAGGATCCAAACTCTGAGCTGTCAATGCAGAGCCCGACATGGGGCTTGAACTCATGAACCTGAGATTATGACCTGAGCGGAAGTCTAATGCTCAACCAATAAGCCACCCAGGCTCCTCAAGTATGTTTTAATTTTTAAGGTCTGGATGTCATTTCCTCATGACCTTGCTTCATTTATTCCTCATTAAATGTTTAATGTTTGTTTTTCCACATTTTTTACTTTAATATGAGGAAAATAAGCCCTTGTGAATCTTTGGGTGCATATCTTATTCCATGGGGAACATTGTTAGAAGTGAAATTACTGGGTGACATATGATGAACATTTTTAACTAGCTTAAAGTATATTTTCTGCTCATAAGAATATTTGCACCAGTATGCATGCTCACATCCAGTACAAAGCTGTGTTTCTTTCATCACCTATCATCAGCTTTAAGAGTTACCATCTATCCTATCTTCATAAATATCCATTGACCAAAATGCATTTTTGACCTTTAAAGGTGGGGGGGGAGGCTGGCCCCTCCGGAGGGGAGGCTATGACCACGGTCCCACGTAATATGGAGGAATGAACCCCTGTAGAACATTTAATAGGGTTCCTAGAAAAGGTTATCATCAACAGAGGGCTGCGAAATCAATTCAGGTGATGCTTTATTTTAACTTAATATTATATTGGGGTGAAAATCAAACAATTTTGTTGAAAAACCCTTCAAACTGATATTTATCTCAAGGTTCTGACACTTTCACTTATTGCTCTATAAAAAGATTCAATTAATGTGGGGCCTGTCAGGAAGAGACCCTCTTCTTATTTTTAAGACAAAAATAACAATTCCTAAAACACCTATCCTTACAGATAAATTCTTCCTGAAAACTTCAGAATCATTTGCTAAGTTTAAAAAAGCAAAGTTACAGAGAGGGAGGGAGGCAAACCATAAGAGACTCTTGGATACTGAAAACAAACTGAGGGTTGATGGGGGTGGGGGGTGAGGGGAAAGTAGGTGATGGGCATTGAGGAGGGCAATTGTTGAGATGAGCAGTGGGTGTTGTATGGAAGCCAATTTGACAATAAATTATACTAAAATAAATGAAAATAAATAAAAAAGCTCTTCAAATTTAAATTGTAATAGTGTTATATTAAATCAAGAAGAATTTATACCTTTGCAATAGTGACTCTTTCCATCTCGCTAAGAGGTACTCCAATGTTCTTTTATAGTTTTCTTAAGCTTTTGTAATTTTCTTCATATAGGATCTACACATCTCTTTTTGTATTGGTTCATAATTAGTTAATGGGTTTGGGGTGCTCTTGTAAATGGGATTATTTTTTCCATTATGTTTGCTTACCAGTTGTTGCTGGTATAGAGATGTATTGATTTTTGTACATTGCTCTTGATGTAGGTGGCTTTGAACTGTCATTAATTTAGGATCTTTTTGTTGCTTCACTTGGATTTTCTAAGATGATTTTAGGTATATTGTCACTGAAGGTGAGTCATTTTCTTGCTGTAATATGACTTGACCTCACTCTGTTCTGAATCATTCCACGCTCATTTTTACAACAGTCTTATTTCAGAGCTGGTTGGCCCTTGCTGTGCCCACCCCACATTCAATACACATGTGCATTTATCCATACACATAATCATGCCAAAACAATACCTAAGAGATTTATAATATGGCAGTGTCAGGAATATTCTCCATCCCTAGAGGGGCCAGCTTTAGGGTGGCCAGTGGTGATCCAGGAGCCTGACACTGTCAACAAGAGCCTAGTGTCTCCATCTCTCTACTCTGCCATTGTCTGTCTTGCCCCAGCCCACCCATGACCCACCCTGAGACATCCACTCCATCCTCCAAGAGCTCTAAGTTTTCTTCCTGTGGAAGCCAAGGCCAAAAGCAAAGCAAATCAGAATAAACACAACGAGCGACAATAAAAGTCGCAGTGTCAGTTCTGTACCTTACTTCTTTACATTGTCTAAAGAAGAGAGAAAGAGAAGCTTCTTTCTTTCTTGTAGAAATTTCTCCTTAGTGGCTTCCCCAGTAAACGTCTCACATTGAGTTCTGTCCACTGGTATTACATGACTATCCTTGATCCAGTCACTTGACTGAAGGAAAAAGCCACATTGATAGATTCAAGACAGTCAAGACCCATTGCTGGAGATGGCAGGGAGGTCAAAACCACACCCTTGATGGCTGAGAATGAGGTGGTGACCAAAAGAAATTTAGGAGGGGGCAGTGAATGCTAGACAGCAAACAACAGATCTTCACCTCAGACAGTAGGTGCTAGCTAGAGTTTCGCTTAGTTCCTATCCCCTAAAAACGGATAATTACCCAGTCCATGCTGCCTTAAGGCAGAGTCTCTTGCAAGAATTTAAGTCCCAAAATTACTGCTCAACCAGTATTAATTATGATGTGTTTATTACTCCAATTCCTGTCTCCTCTCTTTCAAGGAACTGAAGGCAGAAAGCTTCATAACAATGAAGCCTTTGAATTTTCTCTATATTGAATTCTCTGATTGAAGTACTATCCATAGTATGCTATAGTTCTCAAAGAACCACCTCAGTGCAAAGCCATTTCCTACTACTGAAAACCCACCTCCCAAATAGAATCACCCTCTCCCTACTCCCATAGGAATGCCTCTCATTATAAAGAATACATTTGCTTTTTACATAAGAACGCCAGCTTGCTCATACTCTACTCAATTTCTATCTTTATGCTGAAAGATGCCACCAATTCTTTCCAGATACTACTATTCCCAGATACTACACAGCATGCCACTCTTCTGGATTCCGGCATCTTGCGTTTAGATATAATCCTTTCCCACCAGGTTGTGCAGCTGCTTCTGAACAGATCTTATCATGGGATCCATATCTGATCTATGTAGCTCCCACAATGCTTTTGACAATGCCATAAACATTCTAGGTACCCAATAAATATTTTTAATGACTTGAGAATTTTATCCCCTTGGAAGAATGATATACCCCTTGAAGAGGAGCAAAGCAAGCTGAGACCTTATATGTTATTTCCACAGACTATACCCTCTATTAGTCGTTTCTTAGATTTTTAATATGCAACTTCATAACAACACATGTATCTTTAAATACATTTTCCTGTTCATTACTTGTAAAGAAAAAAATTTATACTTATGTCATTAAAACTCAGTGCAACATTATTAACAACATGAGGTGCATATAAAAGTCTTAAATTACATTTAAAATACAGCATCATGGGGTGCCTGGGTGGCTCAGTCAGTTAAATGCCTGACTCTTGGTTTCTGCTCAGGTCATGATCTCACAGTTCATGAGTTTGAGCCCCATGTCAGACTCTGTGTTGGCAGCATGGAGCCTGCTTGGAATTCTCTCTCCCTCTTCCTCTCTCTCTGCCACTCCCCCACTCATGCAGTCTCTGTCTCTCTCAAAATAAATAAATAAACTTAATACAATACAATATAAAATAAAATAAAATAAAATAAAATAAAATAAAATAAAATAAAACAAAACAAAACACAGTACCACATGGAATTTATGTGATGCTGTTGCTAAGAGTAGATCCTAAGAAAGGACCATGGAACAAGGAGTCATGCAGATGGGATAATGAACATGCTAGAATATAGTAGTGATATGACAAAGAATCCTGGTTAAAAACTTTTCTTCTTTTCTTTCTTTATTTTTTTAAGTAGACTTCACACCCAGTGTGGAGCCCAGTGCAGGGCTTGCACTCATAACCCTGAGATCAAGACCTGAGCTGAGATCAAGAGTCAGATGCTGAACTGACTGAGCCACCCAGGTGCTCCTTTTCTTCTTTTTAAATAAGCAAAACTGTCTACTTGTTTTAAAGTGTTTTTGCATCCTAAAGCCTCCATCAACTCCCTGAAGATTGATCACAGTCTCCTGTTCAACCTTTAGAGCAGCCTCAGAAATGTGATGCCTCTTTATCAGTTCCTCTGAGTCTGCTATTTACCTAAAATTGCCCTTTTGTGTTCCACATTCCCTCATTGTGTCATTTCCTCATGACCCTTGCTTCATTTATTCCTCGTTAAATGTTTAATGTTCATTCTTCCACATTTTTTCTTTAATATGTCTGTGTTCAGCACAAGTGTACCTACCATCTGTCCCCATACATCACTTTATAATATGAAGTGGTTAAACTTCTAACTTCTTAACATAGTAATTACTTATAACTAGATATTTTACTGGGGTTTAACTACATTTTAGGAAATTTGTTGGTTGGTTTGTGTTGACATGCAATAGATTATAATCATTCTTTTAAAATAATGAGCAATAGGATTTGGTTACCATTTGCATGCCAAATGTCTGATTTCTCAGGAATAAATTCTTGTAATTATCATTTCATCATGTTAGATGGGACAAAACCATTTTGAAGCCTTTTTGAAGTTCTCACTGCACTAAAAGACAGGGCTAAGCGATGTGGAGAAGTCCAAGTGATTATTATGTGGTTCCCCCACTCTCAAACAACCCCAGAATAGTAGGGGAAATAAACATTCATTCAGCAAACCACAATACAGGTCTAATAACACAGGTGGTAAGGGATAAAACTGGAGCAGAAACAAAGATTTTATGACCAGAGGGGTGCAATAATTCTTTTTGGAACCGAAGATAGGGGTTTGATGATGAAGCCTAAAATTACCAAGTTAAAAAAGAAAGTTTGCAAGCATTAGCAAATGTGTTTGTGCGTGTTAATCACAGAATCAGAGCTTTAAAGAGAACTATAAATATGTCAAATTCTCACCCCAGTGGTAGTGACGATGAGGTGCAATTTTGCATTGTTGGTGAAAAGCAAAGCCTGTTAGGAAAACAAATAGGGTGAGTAAGAATGTGAATGAGACATCTACTTCCTAAGCAAATAAAGTGCTTGGATTATTTTTAAATTATACATTAGTCATATGATCTGGATCAAGAACCTAACTTCTGTTGGTTTCATTTTCCTCATCTGCAAACTGGGACTTGAATTAAATGATTTCTCAATGTCTCATAAGGTCAAAAATGCTATGATAATATTATTTGCATACAATTCAGCAAATTTTTTTTGAGCGTCTGCCACGTATACAATGCTATGTGCCCTGGAAAATGAAAACTAACATAATGCACAGCCTCTGACCTCAATAAACTTATAATCTTTATGGAGAAGTCCATCAGTGTCAGGCTGTACGTGCCTAAGTGCCAAAATGCAGGGTCCAAATAATAAGTAATTTGGGAATTGAGAGAACAGAGGGTCCAGGAGCCAAGGAAATATCCTGGAAACAAAAATCTTAAAATACGCCTCAAAGGATGCTCAGGTAGGAAATAAGAGGGAAAAGGCACCCAACCCCTCCATCCACCTCCTACTCCTGACCCAAAGCAGCCCCAAAGGGAGTGTACAGGAATCATTACAGCTCCAGATCATTGTTTGAAAAATACTACCCTATCAGTTCAGCAGTTCACCACTAAATGTAAATATCTATGCATTACAGAGGTTAGTAAGGACTGGCTTCTGGAATACATTAACTCACATTTTGTTATTTCTGTGGGTGTTGTTCTTAGTTTTATGTGGTCATCAATTCAAAATTTGAAAATAAATCTGCAGTCAGAGCAGTAGCAGTAATGGTAAAAAACCTTAATACCTTATTCTCAGTGCTTATTATTAATGACAATAGTGTCTGTCCAATGATTCATATACCTTCCTCCCTCAGTGCTCATGGTTGCAATTAGCTCATTGTCACAGGCATTGTCACTGGGCATAGTATTCTATGAAGTGTAATGGTCTTCTGATTATTATATTGTGGTGTCTGAATAATGTACTCCACCATTTCATGGACTATCCTTTGTGAGAATATGTTACTATCACTTTGATTAGATTTCTTAGGAAACAAGAATGAAGTTTTACTATCAGAAATGTTTTTAGTTCAACACAGTGACTCATTCATAAACAATAATCATACATGTTCATTGTAAATGGTAAGTTGAGAAAACTGGGAAAAATATATAATTACCTACAAAAAATATTTTTTTATAAATGTGCATTTTAAAACATTCACCAAAAATGAAACCAAATTGTGCAAAGGTTCTGTAGGCTTTATTCACAGTGACATAGATCATCTATTTTATAACACACATACCCAATGCTGTATTTCTTTTACTCACTGCCCACATGGTCGGACCCTTTGTCCCCACTCCCCATGTGTTCTGTGCGCTTTTGACTGATTACTTCCTATCAGTTCTGTCTTTTCCTCTAACTTTGTAAATCGCCATCATTATAAACACCTCTGGAGATCGTAAAATAAGGTAGGTTTTTTTATCAATTGAAAAGGGGCTTGGGAGCACTCACTAGTTCATATAAATATACTACTAGGTACTGTGTAGATCTAGTGGAGCTGATCAAATTCTACCCTGAGGAAATCACCATGAAGACAGGTCTGGCTAGTGGCTGGATCACACTAAATACTATGACAGAGTCCGTTCAAGCTCTAAATGTATTTCAAGACTCGATCCTAATTTTCAATTTCTGAACCACAAATCCACCTTAGAAAATTTAAGTGGAAACTGAAGACCAATATTTCAAAGGCAGAGATATTTAAACCCCCCCATACATCAAGTCTTTAACCTAATCCTTGGTCATCATATCTAAGGAATCTGTGTCTCATAATTTCCAATTTTATAGAAAGCACCAAAACCCCTTTCTTTGGATAAAAGGGAAAATCTTGAGGATTATAAAGAAATTTGGGAACATGGTGCCATTTATCTGAATTGTAGAAGCATTGTCAATTAATGAATGTCTTTACTGAGATGTAAGGTGGAGGGATGCCTAAAAAAATGAGAATCATGTACTTTTATACGTTAAAAAGGCCAGGTTTTTTATTTCATAAAAAGTGTGACAAACATTTGTTAAATGGAGGAATACACATTTCTTACATAAACTAGACTTGGTAGACTATTGAAAGAAAAAAATAATTCTCATGGTCATCATAATGTCTGTGTCAAAAACTTCAGGAGCAAATGAGACCACAGATCTGTTATTGGGCAGAGGTAGAACAAGAGTTAAAGAAACTTCCATCACCTCAACCCCATATTCCCTCATATAAGAAGACTCCCTTCAGGTATAAGACAGGACTTGTTAGAGCAGGTGAAGCTCCCTGACATCCAGCCAAGATACCCCAGGAATGGACTAAAAAGGCACATAGGACTGAGCAATGTCTTGGATCAGTTCTGTGTGTCCAGAGGGAGAATGTGGAGACACAGAGTAGCAGACAGTTAAAGAGAGTTGTATGGGGAGGGTTAGAATATAATAAGAATTGTCAACAAGGAACCTCACATTATAGAAGGAAGGAACATTTAACTGAGCCACTTTCTGAAGGAAGACTTACCAAGGGAGCCCTTAGTTATACCAGAACTTACTTCCAAATACTCTCTGGTCTGGTTCCAGACACTTAATGAAAGAAAGAGTGAAAGAGCAGTTAAAAGTCCCTTTGAAGACTAGTGTGTATTCAGTTGAGGAAAATGGGCAAGGAGGTAGCTCTCTGCTTCACCGACATCTGGAGGACATTGGCCAACTCCAAGAAGTGTGACAATCTATATTCATCTACATAGTCCGGAGGAGTTTCTGTCTGACTCTTCAACCCTAGGAACCATCCATCAGGCTCAAGAGCCCTCATGTAGAGCACAAATTTCAGTCTATTTGGGAGTATTTAAGCAAATCTTAAAACAATCATGTCTTAAGATGTTTTGGAATAAATTCACATGTGATAGAAGTTTGAACTGGATAACTGCTTTGTTTGAGCAGTTATTATAGGATAACTGTCCTATAATTTTATTGGATAAATTCAGAATTCTTTTCAGGAGCTCTCACATTTTGTGTAGGCATGAAGAAGGAGAAATGATGGGAGGATAGGGCCGAGGGAGGAGGGCACAGACCACATCTGAGTACTTTAGCCTTAAAAATCCCAATGTTCCAGTGCTTACTTCGGCAGCACATATTCTAAAATTGGAATGATACAGGGAAGATTAGCATGGCCTCTGCACAAGGATGACACACACATTCGTGAAGGCTTTCATGTTTTTGTTCATATTTATTTTTAAAAAAACCCTCAAAAAAGTCCCAATGTTCCAAAGTCTATAAAAAAATAAGTTTTTGCCCTTCTCTAGGTAAGATGGTACTCTTACCTAGAAGGATAAAAAGACAGCCAGGAAAGTTCCACTGAGACTTTATTTCCTATCAAATGTAAAACCAATTAATATCCAAAATTAACTTCCACTGCTTCCCTCTGCCTGAAGATTGGATTCTTTAACTGTCAGACCATCTTGAGCCCACCCATATAGGGAATTTTCCAATGAACTTCCTGACACCAGGGATAGTAACACTGCCAGAAACATTTTCTAAGGCCAACACATCCTTTCCGAACTGGCTTGCATGGCTTGGAGGGGGGGTGGTGATGTGTTTTTTCTTCCCCCCATGCCTCCCTTGTCTAAGGTCCTGGACATTGATGAGTCAGTTAAAAAAAAAAAAAAAAAAAAAAAAAAAAAAAAAAAAGGAAAAGGTCTTATTCATCTAGTTCCATAAAAGAGGACACTTCAACACAAATGAAACAAGAATATCAGAAGATAGAAACAAGAAAAAAAAGAATAAATCAAAAAGGGGGAACATCACAAAAAGAGGAAAAAAAGAAAAGAAAAAGGAAAAGCATTCTTCCACTGCTAATACTTCTGAGATCTTGAAAAAGTAATGGAACCTTAGGCTTAAGCCATTAAATTTTAAATTTTGGTTTTGAATATTATTTGACTTTCCTTGCAATTTTCTGTATAATTATGCTTTGTGGAACACCTTCATGGCTCAGTGGGTTAAGTGTCCAACTCTTGGTTTCAGCTTAGGTCATGATTTCACAGTTGTGAGATGGAGCCCCCATGTTGGGCTCTGCACTGACAGTTCAGAGTCTTCTTGGGATTCTCTCTCCCTCTCTCTCTGCCTTCCCCACTCATGCTTTCTTTCTCTCTCAAAATAAATAAATAAACATTTTTAAAAAGTATGCTTTTCAATAAATCATAGCCTTTTACATATAGAATGAATGAATGAATGTGTAGAATGCCACGTCTGGGTGCTGGTAAGTTTCAAAATAATGAAAAACAACAAAGAATGGAATTTGTCTAAAAGGTAAATAGCACTGTCAGCCAGCTTCCTGGGGGTCACTATCGTCTAGCATTAATGAATTAAACACAAGTTTTTACACTGAAGTCTCCATGCAATTTTCCTATGCTGCCTCCCTTTAGTGTCATGGTTAAGAATTTGATAGAATCCTCAACCTATCTAGAGAAAAAAAAGAACAAATGCACAAGTAACCAATACTTCAGAGGGTTTCTGGGCTCCCTGAAGCCTATACACTTATTCCCTAAGGTTCATGGACATTTAGTTACTAACACCTATGCAACCATATTGCTTCTGGAGATGCTTACACCTTTAAGGTTTCTGCAACTGGTGACATGAATAATTATTAGCTCTGACTCATTCAAAAAGCCTCAGTCACTTACCTTCGTACAAATGTGTCTGTGAGATGAGGAAATGACATTCTCCTAGGGAATGGAGAGAAATCACCCTTAACACCACTAACCAGACTTTAAGTATTACATATAGTATCACAATAGATTGAGTGACAGAACTGCAAAAGGATGCATGTCACAGATACTAGAGAATATATTCTGATAAAGTCTATTTCCAAATTATGGACAGAGAGTTTCCATATACTTGACATCATTGGAATTCTCAAGAATTACAAATATTTGTCATATTTTACACACTGTAAATCTGTGTCATTACATAGCCAAGATAAAGTCTTAAAGTTTTTTACTTTACCACCACATCTCATCTAATAGTAAAAACATGCTTCTCCGCCCCCATGACAGGGTTTTAACTATAATTATGTATTATATTGACACTAAGCAATACCCTAAGACACCAAGAGCAAGTGTACACACCATCGATACGAAAAGCAAGAATAGGTAGTTAAGACCAGAAAAAAACATCAGAGACAGAGAAACATGGAATTCTAGCCCTTTGGACCCTAGAAAACTACAGAAAGTAAGACATAAGGCAAGATTTAATATCTAGACTTACATAAACTAAAAGAAACATTGTCTAAAAAGAGAGAGCATGGATTTATTCCAAAGCCAGGAAGCTATGGTATATATAAGGAAAACACCAGCTAAATCCCCCAAACAAACTCAAAATCATTATAAAACACTTGGAAGAATTTTTTGGAAGAATCAATTTAACTTGTACTTTAAGGTGAAGTTTAGAATTGAAGAAAAGCTGACAACCAAAATTGTTTCTGCATGTTGGTATCAGATTCCATATCTCTCTAATGAAGAAAACCATCTGGCTTTCTTTACTTATGTATGCAGTCTTTTCTGATGTGGCACGATTTACTTCTGCTTAACTTTATAATATTCTTTTCTCCCTTTACAGCTTTCTTTTCAAGAATGCCTTAGAGCACAACATTCTCTAGAATATTGCTGAATTGCATGACTTCTGAGATTCTCAGGGAAACATTTTGTTGTTCTTGCTTTGAGAAGATCTTTGAGGAAGACTATTAGCATAGTACATTAAAAACAATAAATATTTATTGACCCAAGTGAGTAGGAAGCCAGTCTGGATTTTTCCTAATGTTTTATACGAGCATCTATGGCTCTAACATCTGGGCTTGTGGAGCTTACAAGTCAGCTGTCAGAACAAAACATGTGAGATTTTGGGCAATAGCTGATCATTGTCAAGTAAGTGGTACATATAAGTGTGCAGAGAAAGCAGGAGATCACATAGAGTTAAGTGCTCATGAAAAGTTTCAAGGACCATGTAGAAATTTGCTGCTTTATGCATGGATACCTGAATAAAATGGAGCTAGATGAAATATGCTTGTTATGATAATGACAAAGACCTTCAACCTTGTTTCTTACTCATCTCCCTAGCCAAACCAACTCATATTCTTGGTGGCAGTTCTATGCATCCACCCAGAGACCCAAATTCTAATCAAATTTTGGGAATTGAGAAATAAAATTTAGATTAAAAGCAATCTTACATTTCCTCACTCACTTGGTATAATAAGTATAATATGAGGAAAAATAAAAAGGCAGTGGGAAAAATTTGTGAAGTATATATTTATTTAATTGTAATCCATTAGCCATTTTCTCCTTCTCAGGTGATGCTAACTAACTCTGGTGATACAAGATTGTAGTGACTTAGGATTTTTGCTTACAAGTTCAATAAATTTGTGACTCATTAGCATGCTCTCTTACTACTAGTGTATTAATACTTTGAGACTCAATGAAAACATAATGGTTTCACCACTTGCTTTATGATAATGATGTTAGCGTTTTAATGCCAGTTTTTCTCACACAACTGTAGACTATCTAATAAAGGAGTAAATAAATAGACATGGCTTTGGATAGAGGAGTTTTCAGAAAACCCAAAAATATCCATGAAGACTTAAAGAAGATCGGGAAATAAATACACATTTTCCGTGCTCTGCTACTGCCTTTTAGAGTTTAATTTCAGTCTGGTGATTTTTGGTTTTGACCAGATTGAAAATAGCTAATCTACTGATTTGGAGAAAATGGATTCAGGCGACTCAGCAAGTCAGAAAGATGTATGTAGTTTCCATGTACTGGCTGTATATTCTGGCTAATTTCTAATAGGAAAGTGTTCAGAAAACAAACTTAGTTAAAAGACCATGTGACTATGTAATTAAAATGCTTGGCCCAGAGAGGTGTTTTACCAATCATCAAGTAAAATCTACCATGTTTCAAAGGAATGCATGGATAAACTAGAAGCAAGAGTGCAAAGTAAAACTCTAACTCGTGCTTCCTGCTCCACTTCTTTCCTGGCTTCCCATGTTCTACCATCTGAGCAGTGTCAACCTCAGCTAACTCTATAAACTATAAACTACCCGCAGCTGAGGCAACAAGTTTCCAGTTTCCTGGAATCAATAGGCACTGAACTCTACAATCTCCATTCTTAAAACCTGAGGCAGAGTAGTTCTTTTCTCCAAACCACATCAGTCCGGGAAAAGAAAACCAAATAACCCCAGTGGCTAACATCCCATGTCAATGGGGTTCACAGGATACTATTTTCAGGCGGTTAGGGTTTAGGGCAACTCCCAGGGTAGGGGTGGGGTGGTGGGAACTTCCAACAAGTTCCCAGGTGATGGTATCACTGGTGGAGGTAGTCCTCACTGTGAAAACCACTGGTCTATCAATAAACGCCCTTCTTTCTGTCATGGCTGCCTGCCTGGCCATTTCTAGGCATCCTGAATTCAAGCACAACACTACTGCACCCTGTCCACAAGAACAGACTTCTGCACGGTGGCACGTCTAAAACATTTTCCCATATTTATTTTGATAATGGTACAATATTATTCTTCAAATATCACTAATATTTTTCTCTATGATGCTTAATTTTTGAAATTAGAAGTGGCAAACTCATCAGATTCTAATTATAAACTTATCCTTACTAAATAATGCTAGTATGATTTTACTCTTGTTTTCTCTGCCCCTCACCCCCAAACTTGCCTTTCTGTAAAGTGTCTCAGTGGGAAGAATGAAGTAGCTTTTCCATTCTCATGAACTTCTCCTTGATCCAAAGACATCTGAATGAAAGAAAAGTGAGTGGTAATTCTGTCCTACCTCCACTTCACCTGTAGGCCAACAGTTCATATAGAATTGGAGTATTCTTAATAGGGTGCTGTCTCACTAAGACAAATTTCAATTCATTCCCATTCTGTGCATCTAAAACATTTGCTCAGATTCTGAATCTTTATATTAATTCAAAAAACATACATAAAAGCTGCTTGGAAAGCTTAAGGTACTATATAATTGTTCTATGAAGATTCTTGGTTGCAAAGAGAGTAACCGCCTCAAGGTAACTCAGAGCAGTTTGTTTGTTTGTACATATCTGAAGATTCAGGAGAAGTAGGTCTCTGATTCAGAGGAATGTCAGGAAGGTACACTGGGCTTTAATGAACTAGAGCTGGGAAGTAGAAAGTAGGCAGGTCAGGGACTCTCTTCAATTCTCTCTCTCTCTCTCTCCATAAATGATGCATTTCTCCCTAATTTATCCTCTAACCTTGCCCCCTACTCCAACCAAACACACACTCTACACAACCTACCCCCTTGGCTCCATATAGCTCAATTGTCCCAGTTTTTCAAAATCCAAACTTTACAGGAGAAAAGAAATATGGCTCCAGTAATTTCAGCCCTCCACCCCCAGTCCAGATTTTCTTTCCCAGCTGTGTGGATTGCCACTCCTAGCAAAAATGTTAGGGTAGGCCAGTGTTGCACAGACAGTGGGAGCAACACCAATGGAGGACAGAAAGCTGATTGTGCAGAGAGAGAAATCAAACTTCATTCAAGGATACCAGCAGCCTGTCAGCTCATGGTAACAGTCAGAGTTGATCCAAGTTGGGGCAAGATCCAGGGCCATATGCCCCCACACTGACAGTCACTGAATACAGGCTGCACTCAGAAAGAGGGGTGACCTTGGGTAAGTCAGTTTCCTTTGGCTGAAACAACTCTAAAACAGGGCTGACAGCTGGTGGCATCTCTCAGCAGCCTTCGCGGCAGCTGGACGCTAACTCCTTCATTCCTGGAAGGCGGTGGGGTAGCACATCACACACTCCACCAAAGCCTGCTCTTGGCACCATTTGAATTTACTTCTTCCTATAGGTTCTGGGGACAGCTCCTTCAGGATTTCTGCAGAACTTCCTCTCTTCCCCCAGGAAGGTCTCTTCCTGGAGCTCTCTCCCAGGAGCTTGGAAGAGGAAGGCTAGTGAGGAGAACCGAGCCTCCTCTGCTAGAGTTGGTCTCAATGCCACAACAGATGCACTTTGTCTCCCTTCTCTACTACCCAGTCTAGATTCCTCTCAGCCTCAACCAGCACTCTGTCTGGTCTCCATAATTTTCATGGTGATGTCACTTAGATCCTTATCCCTGAGATCTTACCACTACGCCCTTCTCTGATTGTAATTACTGCACTTCTCTATCTACAGTCAATGTAGGGCAAAGGATTACCAAGAAGTACCCAAGTGAATCATTCAGATCAAAGATGTATTCCTTCATATTACCATGTGTAACAGCAGCGCCACTTCCTCCTCCTGATCAACATCATTATTTCTACCAAAATTGAAATCCATCTTTTTGTCTGCTGTTCTCTGACATGAGGAGCGCCAAATGCTGAGATGACAGCTTTAGCTTAATGTTTCAAGGGGACTTTTGGCTGTGTCCTTTGATGGAAATGCTTCCCTTTTGAGAACAAGAATCTCTAAACGGGCAGGGTAGGAAGCACACATTTCCCAAATGGATCAATGGGAGTGATGGCTAATGGGGTCATTCCTGTTTCCTCCACACTTGGTTCCTAAACTATGTATTTTGCCAGTAGGAATATAACACCATTAAAAGATCTTTGATTCAAGGTATGTTGTCCTAGAGGGTGAAGCCCCTACTGGTAAAGTATTATTTTTGAGCTATGACTTCAGCTGAGCCTTCAACAGGCTGCCTCTCTATTCTCTCAGGCTGGCAACTCCTGGGTAACATAGCATGCATTATAAGCAGCGAATTCTATGCTCATGGGCCCCTTCCTTTGCTATAAAGTGTGTCTGTTGGTATGATACAGAACAATCCTTGCTTGGGAATCAGACATTCTATAGGCTCCCAATAGTTGTGCTGGCCAAAACCCTGCAGGAAAAACACTCCTATCTGGAATATGTGTCTATTCCTATAAAAATGAATCAGCTCTTCCATGATAGAAGGGCTCAAATGTAGTCAGATCGCCACCAAGTAGATATTTGTTTTCCCAATGGATGGTACTGTATTTGTAGCTCGGCTTTGGTCTCTGCTACCCGCAGTTGTCACTTCTTAAAGTGCTGTTGGGCCCATGTATAACTTGCATTCCTGCAATCGGTGCTACTCATTTCATGCATCCATGTGTAGCACTGGAATGAACAAGAACAGAAGCTGGCTGATTTCAACAATTCTTTGGTTGTTCAGTGCCTCTTCCATGGTAGATACTCCATGGTGGGACTAATATGCAATACAAAGATCTTCACACTTTGTGTTCACACCATGTATTCATTCATGTGCTTGCACTCCAGAGTTCCTTGTTCCCAGTCTTCTAATATTTCTCCTTCCAGGACCCAGACAAGACAACCAAGCCATTCACAACTGCTCATGTGTTTGTATATGTTTCATACATTAAACCACAAAGTAGGAGACCAGATGTACTGCCTGAAACTCTACCCATTGAGAGTATCACCACCCTCTTTCGAAAACATGTCTGAATAGTATGTTCTATACTGTTTGGTGCTATAGACAACCACTGTCTATTTTCAGCTGAATCTCCTTTAAACTATACAGAGGGCTTTTTCCTCCTCTGTCAGCTGGTAAAAAGGATGACTGATGATGCCACAGATGCAGACTGAATGAGAGCTGCTGGGTAAATATAGGTAGAGAAAATGGGTATCTGGCCCACATGTTCATCCATATTGCTTGTGCCCTTGGTCCTGTTTAGGTTTGATCCAGGTGAACATCTTCCATTCTCTATCATCTAGGTTAGTTGTTAGATGTGCTCTACCTTATGATATAGTGGGTCTGATGAAATTCAGCTTATAACAGACAGTTCTGTCCAAATGAACATTTGGTGTCCCATGGAAAGATATTCTGTCTCTACCAGGTCCTAGTGATATACAAGGAGCTGTTTTTCAAAAGATGTATAATTCTCTGCTTTGAACAACAGATTCTTGCCCCCAAATCCTGTGGACATTTGAGACTTAGCATAAACTCCACATGATATATTTCTCTACCACTGATATCTAATACCACAGACCCTGCCAGGTTATATAGCTCAAGTGGCAGAGCACTCACACTTCAGCCTGAATCTGTTGCAGGACTCTTTCTTGCCCTGGGCCTAATTCAAAGTTGGCAGCCTTTTGCGTCACCCCATATATAGGTCAGAACTGTGTTCTTGGATGTGGAAAATGCTGTATTTACAACTTGAAAAGATCTACAAAGGTTTTCTTCTTTATGGTAGAAATTCAAAAGTAAATAATTTGTTATTTACTTTGGAGGAAGTGTATGATGTGTAGGATGCAAAGTGTTTATTGGTTTTATTCTCCGTTCTCTAGAGTACATGAGTCCTTACCAAGTTCCCCAAACTGCTAGCCATTTCTTGCTATTTATTCTGTTTAGTATGATATAAAAATACTTTGGGCCAGTATAATGATAAGATGTTCATCTAGTCTATATTATGACAGCTGAAGGAAGAGTCGACAGAACAGTGGAACAAAATGGTAAATACTACTGTCCAGTCAAATGAATACAAACTGTTTCTGTTCCTCTTTTTGGATAGAAATGAAAAATAATGCATCTGTCTGATCAATGGCCAAATACGATGTACTTGAAGTGAGGTTAATCCATTCTGGCAAAGATGCCACTTCAAGCACAGTGGCGGCAACTGATCTATTACTTGGTTGAGTTTGCAGTGATCCATTGTCATCCTCTAGGACTCATCTGGTATTTGCAAGGTCCAGAATGGTAAAGTAAATGGAAATACCATGAGATTTACACAAATCAATTCTTTAGGGTTTTAAGAATGGCACTAATTTCTGCCATATCCCTCAAGATACGAGGTTTTTGGTCATACTTACTATTTTAATAATAAGATGTGAAGGATCAGGGAAAGTTTTAGGAGCTTTCACTTGGCTATGGCTAGCTACTACAATAGTTTTTACCTCATAGGCCAAGAACCAAAATGGTCCTTGAGCAGGGAGTGGCTTGGGTATGGTAGGGAGCCATGCCAATTACCAAGTGTATCGATTCCAGTTATACATTTTGGCACCAAGGAAATGAACAACAGGTTGTTTCAAGGACCCATGGGAACCACCAGTTTAAACTAGACCAGATCCCCGTAAAGTGCCCACTCTAAGAGAGAAGGAGGTGTGATTATGCTTCTAGGGTCCAGGAATCAATGCAGATCTTTGTCCAGCAGGCCTCAAAATGTTTAGGCACCCACTTTCCTCCATACACAGTTCCTTCACAGATGGGCATTACGTGCCTTTGGGAGCATCCTGGGAAAATTATTACTAGGTACATTTGGCCAGTATTGCACACCATGTCCTAGAGAACTAGCCTTTCTTTCAGTTGATGAGTTCTGGATCTAAACACTGTCTCCAATCCAGAAACCAGGTAAGAAATTGTGACATTTGATTGAATTAGCTACTGACAGTCTTCTGATCATCCAACCTGATTTCCTTTGCACCTATCGCAAAGAACACTTGTTGACTGCCCATCTATTTTTACTCCTAGGTATGCTATTTTCTCTAAACTATCTTGATAACTCTCTGCGAGTTAGGCTCCCTTGGTCATCAACCTCACTACTAGTTGTGATAACAGAGTCCACCTGACTTAAGATGGTTAAGTAAGTGTTGCTATCTGGCTTCAATTCATTTTATCTATCTATCTATCTATCTATCTATCTATCTATCTATCTATCTGGCTTCAATTCATTTTATTTGTTTGTTTGTTTGTTTATTCATTTATTTTTTTATTTATTTTTAGGATTCTATGATTCCCAGTGATATTATGGAGCCTAGATCTGCCTGTTGTCAGCCTTGGCCTTCTCAGTAATGCTGCCTCTAATTCTCATCAGTGCATTCTTTATTGCTATGGCAAGTGGCATATTACTCAGGCCCTCCCGTGAAATATAGTCATCTAGTAGAATTTCCAGAATTACATTGTATATCCTAACAACTCCACTTTTGTGAACTTTTAATTCCATTTTTCACTGTTGGCCAAGACAATTCTGGCATTTCTACCTAATTTGGTAGCTTTTTCCATGTTTCTAGCAGCCATCTTGGCAGAACATTCATAGCATGTCCATGGTGCTTGCAGGGTGCTAAATTATGTATCCTGGAAGAGTGTTCTCATTAATAAGTTCTCCTAATCCAAATTTATGTTCTGCCACCTCTTGGTCTATTACCTTTACTATACAGTCCCACGTGTACTCCTTCAGCTGCTGCTAGTATATATTGTCATATCCTACAGTTCCTTCAGGGGATGTAGTCCCTTTCCACCCCTAGAAGGTCTTGTATGCTCCCAGCTTTGACTTTAGTTATTGGCTTAGTGGTTGAGAGGGGCAGATTCTGAGGGGCATATGTTGTCTGGCAAGAGAGAGGCCTCTGAATGCTCTTCAAACAGAGGGGGAGTGCTACCTTCTCTCTTCTGTAGGCTCAGAGAAACCTGGAAATGCAGTTTGGAAGTCACATCCACCTCAGATTTTTCCATTCTATATTCTGAGTCTCATTCTCTTCCATCCAGGGCTCTTACCTTTCTATGGCAGACCAGCCTTCATTTGGAGTTTACCCTTTTTGAATCTCAGTCCCTCTTTGACTAAGTCCTGGAATCAGCCTTCTTCCTCTGCCTTTCCACTGAAGGAAATGAGAGCCTCTTTACACACTACCAAGGAGTCCCCTGGCTGTCACACTTGGCTTTTATTGCCAATTAATCACTCTCAGATTTCCATTATCATTTTTCAGAGTGTAATCTTATCAATACCTACCCCATTGTACTGTCCTTACAGTTACTATTTCTCAAATGCCTGATACATGGCACCAACTAATGGTACAATTCCCTTTCATAGGTATATCATTCCAGTTCACTGCCAGTGAATGTTTAAATAATTGCACTGTTAGTGCCAAGGTCTATCTGTATTCCACATACCAACAGTTCCACATTCCAACTGGATGGTAGGTGATCTGGCTTCAAACTTCCATCTTGGCATCTGCCATCTTTGATCTTGCACCCAAATTTGCACTTTGATACCTCTGGAAAGTAGATTTTGACATGAAGGTTAGAATGCAGGATGTTTATTACAGAAGGGAGTTGGTTTCAACATCTATGCAAGGGAAGAGAAGGAAATAGGATTGACCCAATGAGAGGTTGAGCTCTGATGCACTCCCAATGAAAGCATTTAGCTCACCTCAAGGGGAGGTCTACAGTTTGGATGGCCCTTTAGAGTTGTTCCAGGATGAGGCAACAGGATCAACTCTTTATACCACTGTATTAATTAGTCATTTGATATGAACAGTCCCTGGAAAAGAGGTATGATATTAAGCAAGATGTGATCTCAACTGAAAAAATTCCCAGGGAAGTGTGACAACTGAGGGTCATCTTCTGTCAGCCCTTCCAGAAGCTAGAAATAACTGCTATAGCCTGGGGAAGGATTCTGGGCAGAACCATAAAACATATGCACTACACACAAATTAAGTATTCTAAGAGTTGTTATGATTATTATTACTATTTTTAATAAAATAATATGACTTTGGGATACTCAGCCATGAAGTATTTTGAAAAATTATATTTTTCCTCCCAACATCTCTGGGGTTTTCATGTTGGTGATTATTATCTTTAATTTATAGATTTAAAAATTCTGAGGCTCAGAGAATTTAAACTAATTCCTTTATTAGCAAAACTATTACCTACTTCATTTTGATGTTTTCACAAATATCAAACATTTGACATTAGTATAACTATAAAATGATAAAAAAAAATTACATGATCTGAAGTCAAGGGTGCTTTCCACTCTCCCGCTGAGGGTTTTTATATGATAAAGAAGAACAGATTCAATATAAGAGTATAACATCAAATTTCCCCTCTATGACATGTGAGTGAATTTTTTAAGCTTTTTGTTACAGCTCTGATTTTTACACCAAGGAATAATTATAAGAATTGACACTCAAGAAACAGGTCAATCAGTGAATAAGAAAAGGGATTATTTTTAAACTAAGAGTTCTTGACAGTTCTTGTGGGTTGGAGGGAGGCATCTCTTCAAACTCTGAAATAAAATAAATATCTTCTCTGAGAGTTAAAATAAAATCAATGCTTAAAGGATTAGAAAAGAATTAAGCAAATTCATCTGTTAAAGAAAGGCTTGTACTTAGGCCCACAAATTTTCACTATAATCAGACTGAAAATACAACTGTATCTAAAGAAAAATAGTATGCCATATTAAAGAAGTTTAGTTAACCATGGAAGAAGAGAGCAAGCAGCTTCAGTAGCAACAATGGCATTATCAAGCCAACTTTGTCCCTAATAGAGTGTGTCCAGCCCAAGAACTGACTGCCCAGGCCCAGCAGAATGCATCCTCAAAAGATGAAGATAGATGCATTAGGCCATCTTCTCTTGAAATTATCAAACATCTTTACAAAAATAAACCCTATGCTAATGTTGGTGATGATGGGTTAAAATTCTACTACTAGTAATATTCTACTAGTAAAATTCTACTAACTGAGCTATTTGTGCTTCCCCTGACTCCCTTCCCCAAATTATCAAGACAACATGCCTTTTTTTCCTGGCAGCCAAAATATTTGGTAAAACTCCCCAGCCACTGAAAATTTTAGACTCCCAGTTTTTACACTCAGTTTGTTCTTGGCACCTAGAGAGGAGGAGCAATAACTATCATGAGACCCATATGGCAAGAGAAAGCCATTTGCTTTGCATGGACTGATGGATGGGCTTATTCCAGAAAGCTTCAATTTCCAGGAGGAATGACAAGCCAAAATCTGTCATTCTCTTTTGAGGTAGCCAGAATTGTTTTTCATAATGTCCAACCATCACAAGAATTCTATGGTAGGAAGATCATGTGTACATCACTGGAGTAGACCTAGGAAAAATCTGCAGAAAATCTCCCTCCAAAAGTTCTCCTTTCATTGCAGCCCCCTCAATGATTCTCTTAACTAGAATCGTAACTACCATATCCTAACTGTACAGCCCTTCATCCAGCTCAGGCTCCAGTCACAGACAATGCTCTTTTATCAGCCAAGCCCCAGTAAGGCGTACCCTACACAAGCTATTTCAGCATCATGTTGCCATCGACATCTTAGTGGCCAAAGTGTATTTTACTGCTTTGTAGCTGTAGGCTAAGCAGTATCAGTGGCTGTGCGACAGAGGCAGCAGCTCCACTGGATGATTACTGGATGCCACTGGATGCCATACACAGTTTTTGGCTTTCTCAGCCACAACTTAACATAAGTCTCCTGAGGAATTCACCAGAATCCTCAGGCTACTCCAACATTCTTCACCAAAAGTGAAAAAGAGTGATACAATAAAATAAACCAATCAGAAAAGGAAATATTTATTACTTCCCTTTTGCTGCCTCCTCTACACCTTTTAGTTTATCATTTTATTGTTTTGTTCCTATAAATTGTACATTTAATATTGTCTCTTCCCATTAGGTTGTGAGCTCCTCAAGGAGCTATGGAAATAAAGACAAACAAATGAAAATAAGCAAAGGTTATTCATTCAGAGCTTGCTATAACAAAAGAGTCAGCAACCATCACTTATATTTTGTAGAAACTCAAATGCAGGCAAAGAAAGTGGGAAAGCTTTATAATGCCAAAAATGTAAAGCTCTGATTAAAGGTTGTTGAAGCAAGAGGTGAGCTAACTAGAAGTGGTGCATCTTATGTCATTGGTTTCTGGAGCATATTTGGTTTTCTGTTTGGTCTTGAGTTGGAAACAGAGGGGAAAAAATAGGGAAAGTGGGAAGTCATTTACCATGTTTTGGCCATTCTAGACCAATTGTTGTAGAGATTGCAGGTCAAAATTCTATTATCATATGTGGACAGATCATTGTCATTTTTACACCAGCCTCTCAGTCTCCTGGTTTTATCATCATCTCTCTTGCAGAAAGTTGGCCAGTTCAGTACAGAGTAGATGTCAAGATCTTCACTGAAGGGGATTGTTTCATTGTCTCCATACTCAATAGTATCACAAAATCTTCTTGACCTTTTGTTGTTATATCATCATGACAATCATTGGAGTAGGTCGTGCAGAAACATGTAACACTAGATAAAATACAACAAACCTGTATCGTAATAACTATCACAAAAACAAGAATAACAAATAGTCCTTGAAAGATGATTCAGAACCAGGAACTCCACTTGCCTAAGCAAGGTCAAACAAATAAATCCTATATTCTAGTAAGATCAGCCTTAGAGAGTCAAGTAGATTTTTCCATAACAATTTTCCTTAATCTTGTTCTACCTTCCTTATATCCATTTCATTGATCCAAATACAATAAGAAGTATAAGCAATGTCACAGATGCCTCAAGAACTAGCCAACAAGAAACAGAAATACAAATGTGCATCACTACTCAAGCCAAACACTTGAAAAAAAAATTTTTTTTTCAACATTTATTTATTTTTGGGACAGAGAGAGACAGAGCATGAACGGGGGAGGGGCAGAGAGAGAGGGAGACACAGAATCAGAAACCGGCTCCAGGCTCTGAGCCATCAGCCCAGAGCCCGACGCGGGGCTCGAACTCACGGACCGCGAGATCGTGACCTGGCTGAAGTCGGACGCCCAACCGACTGCGCCACCCAGGCGCCCCTCAAGCCAAACACTTGAAACTGATCTGTTTTCCATCTAAGATGGTGATAACTTATTTTTAAAAAATAGTTATATATTTATTTTGAGAAAGAGAGAGTGCACAAGCAAGCAGGGGAGGTGCAGAGAGAGGAAGACAGAGAGAATCCCAAGCAGGCTCCATGCTGTCAGTGCAGAACCCGATGTGGGGGTCAAAATCACGAACCGTGAGATCATGACCTAAGCCAAAACCAAGAGTCAGTGGCTTAACTGACTGAGCCACCCAGGTCCCCCATTAATAACTTCTGATAAAGTAAGTTTCTTAGAGTCTTTTCTGTTTGTCTGATTTCCATCATTGTGAATACTGCTCTGTTTGAGCAAACAGTAATTCTTCCAGATAGAGTGATTGATTATGGGTGCCCTCATTTAGGAACTCACATCTGATTTATAAAATTATTAATGATATAAAATTTCATTTTTATAAAATTATTACAAAAAGACTTGTCTTCAGCCTTAATGACTTATATAATTAAGTTCTCTGTGTACAGAGAGTTCTCAGTTTACTATTCCTAAGGTAAATGAGGTGTTGGTGTGATACAAACAGGATTAGGGTCTTGGCTACAAAGAAAGTAGTATCCTGTAGGGACACGTGGAGATCCAAGGAAAAAGAAGTCATTTATGACACAAAGTTGGAACCAAGGCATTACATCAGCTGGGTTATATATTTGCATCTCTATTAGTCTTTTTCAGATGACAAGTATTTGGCCCATTGCCCTTCAAATGTTGCTGAATTAAAAGTTAGAATTACCTCGGATCTGATTAAGAGATTATAATAATTGGTTCTTTTTCTGGAAGAGAAGGACATTAGCAATGTCACGGGTTGATTTTTTTTCTTAAGATCATCCATTCATGTAGGTGTAAGTGAAAATGTGGCCAGCTATAATTCCCCGTGGTCTTATTTGATGAGACAAGAATTGCCCAGAGGTTTTGATCATAGGACTCTGGTGATAGATGGCATAACTAGCAGTTAGTAAGATTGAGGGGAGTGGATAGCATTTGGAATAATTTAAGAATGGCATTAGAGTATGCTGTAACAACTATCATTAGTAAGGAATAAATAAAAGGACCACAGGTAATCAAAAACCAGTGACCTTTAGAAAATGAGAGAAATAGTGAATATATACAAACACATCAAAAACAAAGAAATAAGTAGACAGAAATTTTGGTCCAATGTCTTGGCCAGAAACTGTCCACTATCTGAGGTCATCTTCTTGTTCCAAATTTGTTGGGCTAGAGTCTTCTGAAGATAGGCTGTTGTAGAGAATCTCTGAGAATTCTTAGGTCAAGGTCCCCTATTCATGTCCTATGCTTATAATGTTTCCAATTGTGTGGAATTCTGAATCACCTCTTTAGTTGTAAAATGTGAGCCCAGATATTGACTCCCTGGAGTTGCACTGCTGTATTTGCTGTTAACACTTCCTGATAAAGTTACTTTCAAGAAGGTTCAAAAGCAGTTTTTCTTTGATGTGTCTTCCAATATATGAAACTTCCCGGTTGAATACCATAAAGAGGCTACCTAGGAAGATGTTGTTGGCAATAGAGAATATGTATAGCACATGAGTTCCTTGCAATACTTTGTCTTATCAGCGTGCAGCAAGGAGGAATTTAATATTGAAGATGAAATCACTGAGTGCATGAGTCTTAACAGTTATCAATGTGTCCCTGAGGGAATGGATCATATGAAGAACTAGTGAGCATACCTTTAGCCAAGGGTGTTCAAAGGTTTCTGAAGATTCTTCTAATTTTAATTTAAAGAAACCTTTGGTTTTTTTCAACCCTTCCAGAAGATTGAAGGTGACAAAGACACTATAGCTTTTGAGAAAGGAGTAACATCTTACAGAGTTCTTTTATTTTGTTTCCCATATAGTGTGTTCCTCTGTCACTGACATAAAAGTTGACGTGTAACAGGTTGAAAAAAAAAAATCAAGCAGCTTTTTAACAACTACTGCAGTTTTCCAGCAAGGACATGCTTCAATCCAACCTGAAAATAGATATGCAGCAACTAAAACATATTCAAATCCCATGAAGGTAGAAACTGGATAAAATGCTTTTGAGGGTATTCCAAAGGCCCTTGAGGCTTCTGGCCATGTCCTACCTTGATAATTTTTCCAGGATTATATTATTGACAGTTGGTACAGGACCCAAAAATAACCTCAGCAATTTTTTAAAACATTTCCCCACCAATGCTAATTTAGATAGTAACCAGTTTGTACTGTGATGAATGGTGTCAGGCAATTTTAGGAGCACTAAAGATTATCTGAGTGAAGAATGCAACCAGATTTTTCTCATTTTTCCCTTACAAAATAGGGGTTAGATATTAGTCTTTTATAATGGTCTCTTTGAACTCCTCCATAGATTAATCTCTTCCGGGATTAGATAGGACCATAACCTTGGGTATGGCTGCTTGTTTGACATGATGATATGCTAGAGCATTTTCTTTTATCTTCCACATTATGTCTTTTTGCATAGGCTGCATCCCTTATAACAGCCACCTCTCAAGGAAGTAGGAGTGCATCTAAAATTTCCTCACCTTGTTTTTTTGTTTTTTTTTTTTTTGATGGGGATTCTTGCCAAAGTGAGAGCATCTTTTTGTTTTCAAAGCATCCCAAAGTCACGTAGTACTCCCAAAGCATATCTTCTATCAGTACATATGTTTACTCTCTGGTCTTTCATTAGTTGACAAGATCTAGGAAGTGGTGTAAGCTCTTCATTTCAGCTGATTTTACCTATAGTAGAGAACTATATATACCCATGGTAGAAGAGTAGTTTAGGAGTAGTATAAAGGAAAACTTAAATTAGGGGTAGCATACTGTATTGTTTGATAATTTTCAGTTTCAATTTTGAGGTATGACCTATCAGTAATTAGGTCAGAGTTCTCAATGGGAGTTTCCATAAATCTATCAGGGGACAGGGAGGTAAGACAATCACGATTTTTCTGGTAGGAGTAAAAGAGTGATAGGATTCAGGGTGTTACAATGGAGAATAATAATGTGAAAGGGAGAGAGCAAAAGGTTGGCTGGCTGGAAAGTGTTGTGTGTTCTCAGCCAGCACTGGTGTCTGTACTGTACAAGGAACCATGAGGTCAAGCAGGGAGCCCAGCCGGCAGAGGCACTGA
Source organism: Herpailurus yagouaroundi (assembly GCF_014898765.1). Classification (NCBI taxonomy): domain Eukaryota; kingdom Metazoa; phylum Chordata; class Mammalia; order Carnivora; family Felidae; genus Herpailurus; species Herpailurus yagouaroundi. The sequence continues at coordinate 21,671,209 of NW_024412429.1, forward strand.
CAAGATTGGCAGCAGAGCTCATGTCAAGAGTGAGGTTAGGATAAGCAATGGATTTTGGTGATTCCCATGAAGTTGAGTTACAACTCCAAAAGCTTGTCAAGATTGCTCATGCACAAATAGACAAAAGGGCTTTTTGTAGTTAATGATGCCTAAGTACAACTGTTGAAGAGCCCTCTTCAGGTTACAGAAGGCCCATTAATGTTTGAGCTCCCTGAAGAGAATCTCTTAAGGCAGACTTAGTCAATTGCTAAAGAGATGTTGCAATTTCAGTGAAATTTAGCACCCATTATCTACAATATCCAGCCAAATGTAGAAATTCTCTCCATCGTTATTTTTTGAAGCATCTAGGATAAGATTAGGTTGTCTTTAGTCTATAAAGAGAGTGCTTTTTCTCTCATTATATAGATTATACTTTAAATAATGAACTGCACTTTAGAAAAAATTATAATTTGTCTTTTGAAATTTTATGTCCTTTTTCTGCTAAGGCTGAGAAAAAGTAAACTGAATCCTTTTTTTACAGGCTTCCTTGTTCCAGAGAACTAAGTAGGAGATCATCCACATATTTTATCAGAAGTGAATCACAAGGGAAACTTAAGTGTTGATTTGAGGAAAAACCATTGGGTATGACTGTCCAGGTATATTGTTGTCCTCCTTAGGTAAAGGCAAAAAGGTACTGACAATTCTAGTGTAAAGGCACACTGAAAAATGTTTAGTAAAGCTCCAAACCAGTACAGCAAGTGGCCTCAGGTGGAATTGATGACAGGATAGTATTCACATTAGGTACGACCAGGAAGTAAAGGATAAACAATTTTGTTGATGGCCCTGAGGTCTGAAGAAATTGATATCCTCATCTGTTTTTTTTATTGACAGGACAGGAAATATACAGCATGTATGCAGGCTAGTATGTAGTATAAGAAGAACTTTAGGTATAAGGCTTTCATCTACAAATTTGATTACTTCCTTTGCTTTTGGCTTCAAGACATATTGGGGAAATTTTGGTAATTGAGATCTACTGGGAATTTAGTAGGTTCTTCTTTTATTTTTTATATATGTCAGCTGAAATTTTAGCTCACAGAGTCAGGTATTATATGAAAATCTTTTTATGGGCTATGTATCAAATATAATGGAGAAGGCAAAAAATATCCAGAAAAGACACGACTTGATTATGAATAGAGGCATCCTCCAAAACTTCAAGAAATAGTCCCTCTAGTGTGCGTTTAATATTACCATCTCATTTGCTAAGTAAGTCTCATCCCTATTAAGTTTGCCAGGGTGCTATCACAGGAAGGAATGTTTTTCAATCAAGGGCCCAAGGGTTACATTTAAAGGCTGGGAAATAGGGAACATCTGTAGCTATTTGAAATACCTACCATCTGAGTGGTGTGGTTACTCTCAGAGGGAGGTTGAGCAAACACAGCAAAGTTTAATGTAGAAGGAGTAATATCTACTATCTACCAGTAGTTGATGACATTGGCCATGTATATTTATATTTAGATCACCTTGAGTGTTTAAAGGTAAGGCAGGATATTGGGCTCTTTTTCCTTCATGAGCCATCCTTCAATCGTCTAAATTAAAGGATTTTTCTTTACCTTGTTTTATTTTGTTTCTGTTTTGTAAGATGGAACTGCCTTCTTTTCCAGTGTCATTTTTGTTTATATGTATCTATAAGTGTCCTTGTAAGTAGGTGGCTACTTAGGAAGTGGGCCACCTACTTGATCTGTAAAAACTTAAGATTTGGGTTCCATCTCATTTTTGTTCCAAGGCCCTTTGAAAGTGTTGTCAAGTATAATTCAGGTAAAGGGACTACTTCCCATTCCAATTTCTGTTTTTGAATTAGATCTCCAATTTCTTGTTGAACTCCGTTGTCAAAATGAGATGAAAGAACTGCCCCCTTCTTAAATTCCAAAATATTTTTAGAAGATATTTTCTAATATTTTGAAAAATCTCCTATGGTTTTATCTCTTTTCTGTTTGTATAATTAAATTATAGTTCAATCAAATTTTCAAATTAAAAAATATTTTAATTGTGGCAAAAAATACACAACATAAAACTTAACCATCTTAATCATTGTTTAATGTATAGTTCAACAATGTTAACTGATTCATATTGTTGTGCAACAGATCTTTAATTGATTCTTATTAGAAATATTCTGGGTTTTAGAATACTTTGCCCTATGGAGACAGGGGGAGATTATTCTCAAATATACTGTAGAAGAAGGGTCCTGTTCCCTTTATGTTAGTCCAATCACCTTTTGCCAACTGGAATTTAGTATCTGAGTTTCCAACCACATGTGTACAATTTAATATAGATCATGTAGTCCTGGGTCTTATGCCCCAAAATAATTTTCAATTCTTCTATGAATCTTTGCTGATCTTATCCAGGTTTAGGTAAATCCTCAGTTATAGCTCTTGACTTAGTTTGGTCCCAAGATTTAAATTCTACAGTGGCCTACATACTTGACTCAGGGAGGGATGGATGTTTAGAGGAAACTGGCCTTTGGACACTTAAGAGAATCAGTGGGGGAAGGTAGGTGAACTGGACAAGAGGAAGAGAAGAGAAGAGTCAACAGAGGTACAGAAGGAGAGATCAGAAAGGTAAAAGAGAAAAGGAACAGTTGGATGTTGAGAGGCAACTAGAGGACAAAGATGGGGAGAATTTACATGGGAAATGAGTCTAATTTTTCAATGCATGAATTCTATCAAATTGTTCATTAGTTTTGGCCAAAAGTACCTTCTCACTAAACAAGTTTTGATGAGAATTTTATTTGGAGGCCTCTGTCACAAATCAAACACTGCTGCCCACTGAGCCTGAGAAATACTACTCTCTTTCTTTCTAAGGCATCTCTCAAATGAACAATTGTGTTCCAGTCAAATGTTCCCCAGGTGGCTATTGAAAGCCAAATCATCCGCAGTGAAGTTATGTCACTAGGGAGAGAGGAACAAGAAGTAAGAGAGCATACATAAAAAGCAGGAATTTTTCCAAGAAAAAGAGATCATTTAGACTTAGACAACCCCATGAGAGCTAGCAATGGTCACTCAAAAGCTATGATTGTGTACCTCATGCCTTGAGCCCCAACTAATG